>NC_133972.1:7886263-8162334 GCF_047716275.1 Strix uralensis | reverse complement strand
AATTCCCTGCTAGCACCTTCTCTGTGCCTGGGAAGCACAAGTGTTCACATTGCTTCGCAGAATCGCTTTTGTGCAGAAAACAGTAACACTTGTTCAGAACGAAAGAAAGCACAGAGCCCCAGATTTTATGTTGTCCTGGAGAGCTTGCAGAGCACTGGGGAAAGGCAGGCAGAGAATTCCCTGCTAGCACCTTCTCTGTGCCTGGGAAGCACAAGTGTTCACATTGCTTCGCAGAATCGCTTTTGTGCAGAAAACAGTAACACTTGTTCAGAACGAAAGAAAGCACAGAGCCCCAGATTTTATGTTGTCCTGGAGAGCTTGCAGAGCACTGGGGAAAGGCAGGCAGAGAATTCCCTGCTAGCACCTTCTCTGTGCCTGGGAAGCACAAGTGTTCACATTGCTTCGCAGAATCGCTTTTGTGCAGAAAACAGTAACACTTGTTCAGAACGAAAGAAAGCACAGAACCCCAGATTTTATGTTGTCCTGGAGAGATTGCAGAGCACTGAGGAAACGCAGGCAGAGAATTCCCTGCTAGCACCTTCTCTGTGCCTGGGAAGCACAAGTGTTCACATTGCTTCGCAGAATCGCTTTTGTGCAGAAAACAGTAACACTTGTTCAGAACGAAAGAAAGCACAGAGCCCCAGATTTTATGTTGTCCTGGAGAGCTTGCAGAGCACTGGGGAAAGGCAGGCAGAGAATTCCCTGCTAGCACCTTCTCTGTGCCTGGGAAGCAGAAGTGTTCACATTGCTTTGCAGAATCGCTTTTGTGCAGAAAACAGTAACACTTGTTCAGAACGAAAGAAAGCACAGAGCCCCAGATTTTATGTTGTCCTGGAGAGCTTGCAGAGCACTGGGGAAAGGCAGGCAGAGAATTCCCTGCTAGCACCTTCTCTGTGCCTGGGAAGCAGAAGTGTTCACATTGCTTCGCAGAATCGCTTTTGTGCAGAAAACAGTAACACTTGTTCAGAACGAAAGAAAGCACAGAGCCCCAGATTTTATGTTGTCCTGGAGAGCTTGCAGAGCACTGGGGAAAGGCAGGCAGAGAATTCCCTGCTAGCACCTTCTCTGTGCCTGGGAAGCACAAGTGTTCACATTGCTTCGCAGAATCGCTTTTGTGCAGAAAACAGTAACACTTGTTCAGAACGAAAGAAAGCACAGAGCCCCAGATTTTATGTTGTCCTGGAGAGCTTGCAGAGCACTGGGGAAAGGCAGGCAGAAAATTCCCTGCTAGCACCTTCTCTGTGCCTGGGAAGCACAAGTGTTCACATTGCTTCGCAGAATCGCTTTTGTGCAGAAAACAGTAACACTTGTTCAGAACGAAAGAAAGCACAGAGCCCCAGATTTGCTGTTGTCCTGGAGAGCTTGCAGAGCACTGGGGAAAGGCAGGCAGAGAATTCCCTGCTAGCACCTTCTCTGTGCCTGGGAAGCAGAAGTGTTCACATTGCTTCGCAGAATCGCTTTTGTGCAGAAAACAGTAACACTTGTTCAGAACGAAAGAAAGCACAGAGCCCCAGATTTTATGTTGTCCTGGAGAGCTTGCAGAGCACTGGGGAAAGGCAGGCAGAGAATTCCCTGCTAGCACCTTCTCTGTGCCTGGGAAGCACAAGTGTTCACATTGCTTCGCAGAATCGCTTTTGTGCAGAAAACAGTAACACTTGTTCAGAACGAAAGAAAGCACAGAGCCCCAGATTTTATGTTGTCCTGGAGAGCTTGCAGAGCACTGGGGAAAGGCAGGCAGAAAATTCCCTGCTAGCACCTTCTCTGTGCCTGGGAAGCACAAGTGTTCACATTGCTTCGCAGAATCGCTTTTGTGCAGAAAACAGTAACACTTGTTCAGAACGAAAGAAAGCACAGAGCCCCAGATTTTATGTTGTCCTGGAGAGCTTGCAGAGCACTGGGGAAAGGCAGGCAGAGAATTCCCTGCTAGCACCTTTTCTGTGCCTGTTCACATTGCTTCGCAGAATCGCTTTTGTGCAGAAAACAGTAACACTTGTTCAGAACGAAAGAAAGCACAGAGCCCCAGATTTTATGTTGTCCTGGAGAGCCTGCAGAGCACTGGGGAAAGGCAGGCAGAGAATTCCCTGCTAGCACCTTCTCTGTGCCTGGGAAGCACAAGTGTTCACATTACTTCGCAGAATCGCTTTTGTGCAGAAAACAGTAACACTTGTTCAGAACGAAAGAAAGCACAGAGCCCCAGATTTGCTGTTGTCCTGGAGAGCTTGCAGAGCACTGGGGAAAGGCAGACAGAGAATTCCCTGCTAGCACCTTCTCTGTGCCTGGGAAGCAGAAGTGTTCACATTGCTTCGCAGAATCGCTTTTGTGCAGAAAACAGTAACACTTGTTCAGAACGAAAGAAAGCACAGAGCCCCAGATTTTATGTTGTCCTGGAGAGCTTGCAGAGCACTGGGGAAAGACAGGCAGAGAATTCCCTGCTAGCACCTTCTCTGTGCCTGGGAAGCAGAAGTGTTCACATTGCTTCGCAGTATCGCTTTTGTGCAGAAAACAGTAACACTTGTTCAGAACGAAAGAAAGCACAGAGCCCCAGATTTTATGTTGTCCTGGAGAGCTTGCAGAGCACTGGGGAAAGGCAGGCAGAGAATTCCCTGCTAGCACCTTCTCTGTGCCTGGGAAGCACAAGTGTTCATATTGCTTCGCAGAATCGCTTTTGTGCAGAAAACAGTAACACTTGTTCAGAACGAAAGAAAGCACAGAACCCCAGATTTTATGTTGTCCTGGAGAGCTTGCAGAGCACTGAGGAAAGGCAGGCAGAGAATTCCCTGCTAGCACCTTCTCTGTGCCTGTTCACATTGCTTTGCAGAATCGCTTTTGTGCAGAAAACAGTAACACTTGTTCAGAACGAAAGAAAGCACAGAGCCCCAGATTTGCTGTTGTCCTGGAGAGCTTGCAGAGCACTGGGGAAAGGCAGGCAGAGAATTCCCTGCTAGCACCTTCTCTGTGCCTGGGAAGCAGAAGTGTTCACATTGCTTCGCAGAATCGCTTTTCTGCAGAAAACAGTAACACTTGTTCAGAACGAAAGAAAGCACAGAGCCCCAGATTTTATGTTGTCCTGGAGAGCTTGCAGAGCACTGGGGAAAGGCAGGCAGAGAATTCCCTGCTAGCACCTTCTCTGTGCCTGGGAAGCACAAGTGTTCACATTGCTTCGCAGAATCGCTTTTGTGCAGAAAACAGTAACACTTGTTCAGAACGAAAGAAAGCACAGAGCCCCAGATTTTATGTTGTCCTGGAGAGCTTGCAGAGCACTGGGGAAAGGCAGGCAGAGAATTCCCTGCTAGCACCTTCTCTGTGCCTGGGAAGCACAAGTGTTCACATTGCTTCGCAGAATCGCTTTTGTGCAGAAAACAGTAACACTTGTTCAGAACGAAAGAAAGCACAGAGCCCCAGATTTTATGTTGTCCTGGAGAGCTTGCAGAGCACTGGGGAAAGGCAGGCAGAGAATTCCCTGCTAGCACCTTCTCTGTGCCTGGGAAGCACAAGTGTTCACATTGCTTCGCAGAATCGCTTTTGTGCAGAAAACAGTAACACTTGTTCAGAACGAAAGAAAGCACAGAGCCCCAGATTTTATGTTGTCCTGGAGAGCTTGCAGAGCACTGGGGAAAGGCAGGCAGAGAATTCCCTGCTAGTACCTTCTCTGTGCCTGGGAAGCAGAAGTGTTCACATTGCTTCGCAGAATCGCTTTTGTGCAGAAAACAGTAACACTTGTTCAGAACGAAAGAAAGCACAGAGCCCCAGATTTGCTGTTGTCCTGGAGAGCTTGCAGAGCACTGGGGAAAGGCAGGCAGAGAATTCCCTGCTAGCACCTTCTCTGTGCCTGTTCACATTGCTTCGCAGAATCGCTTTTGTGCAGAAAACAGTAACACTTGTTCAGAACGAAAGAAAGCACAGAGCCCCAGATTTTATGTTGTCCTGGAGAGCTTGCAGAGCACTGGGGAAAGGCAGGCAGAGAATTCCCTGCTAGCACCTTCTCTGTGCCTGGGAAGCAGAAGTGTTCACATTACTTCGCAGAATCGCTTTTGTGCAGAAAACAGTAACACTTGTTCAGAACGAAAGAAAGCACAGAGCCCCAGATTTTATGTTGTCCTGGAGAGCTTGCAGAGCACTGGGGAAAGGCAGGCAGAGAATTCCCTGCTAGCACCTTCTCTGTGCCTGGGAAGCAGAAGTGTTCACATTGCTTCACAGAATCGCTTTTGTGCAGAAAACAGTAACACTTGTTCAGAACGAAAGAAAGCACAGAGCCCCAGATTTTATGTTGTCCTGGAGAGCTTGCAGAGCACTGGGGAAAGGCAGGCAGAGAATTCCCTGCTAGCACCTTCTCTGTGCCTGGGAAGCACAAGTGTTCATATTGCTTCGCAGAATCGCTTTTCTGCAGAAAACAGTAACACTTGTTCAGAATGAAAGAAAGCACAGAACCCCAGATTTTATGTTGTCCTGGAGAGCTTGCAGAGCACTGGGGAAAGGCAGGCAGAGAATTCCCTGCTAGCACCTTCTCTGTGCCTGGGAAGCACAAGTGTTCACATTGCTTCGCAGAATCGCTTTTGTGCAGAAAACAGTAACACTTGTTCAGAACGAAAGAAAGCACAGAGCCCCAGATTTTATGTTGTCCTGGAGAGCTTGCAGAGCACTGGGGAAAGGCAGGCAGAGAATTCCCTGCTAGCACCTTCTCTGTGCCTGGGAAGCACAAGTGTTCACATTGCTTCGCAGAATCGCTTTTGTGCAGAAAACAGTAACACTTGTTCAGAACGAAAGAAAGCACAGAGCCCCAGATTTTATGTTGTCCTGGAGAGCTTGCAGAGCACTGGGGAAAGGCAGGCAGAGAATTCCCTGCTAGCACCTTCTCTGTGCCTGGGAAGCACAAGTGTTCACATTGCTTCGCAGAATCGCTTTTGTGCAGAAAACAGTAACACTTGTTCAGAACGAAAGAAAGCACAGAGCCCCAGATTTTATGTTGTCCTGGAGAGCTTGCAGAGCACTGGGGAAAGGCAGGCAGAGAATTCCCTGCTAGCACCTTCTCTGTGCCTGTTCACATTGCTTCGCAGAATCGCTTTTGTGCAGAAAACAGTAACACTTGTTCAGAACGAAAGAAAGCACAGAGCCCCAGATTTTATGTTGTCCTGGAGAGCTTGCAGAGCACTGGGGAAAGGCAGGCAGAGAATTCCCTGCTAGCACCTTCGCAGTGCCTGGGAAGCACAAGTGTTCACATTGCTTCGCAGAATCGCTTTTGTGCAGAAAACAGTAACACTTGTTCAGAACGAAAGAAAGCACAGAGCCCCAGATTTTATGTTGTCCTGGAGAGCTTGCAGAGCACTGGGGAAAGGCAGGCAGAGAATTCCCTGCTAGCACCTTCTCTGTGCCTGGGAAGCAGAAGTGTTCACATTGCTTCGCAGAATCGCTTTTGTGCAGAAAACAGTAACACTTGTTCAGAACGAAAGAAAGCACAGAGCCCCAGATTTTATGTTGTCCTGGAGAGCTTGCAGAGCACTGGGGAAAGGCAGGCAGAGAATTCCCTGCTAGCACCTTCTCTGTGCCTGGGAAGCAGAAGTGTTCACATTGCTTCGCAGAATCGCTTTTGTGCAGAAAACAGTAACACTTGTTCAGAACGAAAGAAAGCACAGAGCCCCAGATTTTATGTTGTCCTGGAGAGCTTGCAGAGCACTGGGGAAAGGCAGGCAGAGAATTCCCTGCTAGCACCTTCTCTGTGCCTGGGAAGCACAAGTGTTCACATTGCTTCGCAGAATCGCTTTTGTGCAGAAAACAGTAACACTTGTTCAGAACGAAAGAAAGCACAGAGCCCCAGATTTTATGTTGTCCTGGAGAGCTTGCAGAGCACTGGGGAAAGGCAGGCAGAGAATTCCCTGCTAGCACCTTCTCTGTGCCTGGGAAGCAGAAGTGTTCACATTGCTTCGCAGAATCGCTTTTGTGCAGAAAACAGTAACACTTGTTCAGAACGAAAGAAAGCACAGAACCCCAGATTTTATGTTGCCCTGGAGAGCTTGCAGAGCACTAAGGAAAGGGAGGCAGAGAATTCCCTGCTAGCACCTTCTCTGTGCCTGTTCACATTGCTTTGCAGAATCGCTTTTGTGCAGAAAACAGTAACACTTGTTCAGAACGAAAGAAAGCACAGAGCCCCAGATTTTATGTTGTTCTGGGGAGCTTGCAGAGCACTGGGGAAAGGCAGGCAGAGAATTCCCTGCTAGCACCTTCTCTGTGCCTGGGAAGCAGAAGTGTTCACATTGCTTCGCAGAATCGCTTTTGTGCAGAAAACAGTAACACTTGTTCAGAACGAAAGAAAGCACAGAGCCCCAGATTTTATGTTGTCCTGGAGAGCTTGCAGAGCACTGGGGAAAGGCAGGCAGAGAATTCCCTGCTAGCACCTTCTCTGTGCCTGGGAAGCAGAAGTGTTCACATTGCTTCGCAGAATCGCTTTTGTGCAGAAAACAGTAACACTTGTTCAGAACGAAAGAAAGCACAGAGCCCCAGATTTTATGTTGTCCTGGAGAGCTTGCAGAGCACTGGGGAAAGGCAGGCAGAGAATTCCCTGCTAGCACCTTCTCTGTGCCTGGGAAGCAGAAGTGTTCACATTGCTTCACAGAATCGCTTTTGTGCAGAAAACAGTAACACTTGTTCAGAACGAAAGAAAGCACAGAGCCCCAGATTTTATGTTGTCCTGGAGAGCTTGCAGAGCACTGGGGAAAGGCAGGCAGAGAATTCCCTGCTAGCACCTTCTCTGTGCCTGGGAAGCACAAGTGTTCAAATTGCTTCGCAGAATCGCTTTTGTGCAGAAAACAGTAACACTTGTTCAGAACGAAAGAAAGCACAGAGCCCCAGATTTTATGTTGTCCTGGAGAGCTTGCAGAGCACTGGGGAAAGGCAGGCAGAGAATTCCCTGCTAGCACCTTCTCTGTGCCTGGGAAGCACAAGTGTTCACATTACTTCGCAGAATCGCTTTTGTGCAGAAAACAGTAACACTTGTTCAGAACGAAAGAAAGCACAGAGCCCCAGATTTGCTGTTGTCCTGGAGAGCTTGCAGAGCACTGGGGAAAGGCAGGCAGAGAATTCCCTGCTAGCACCTTCTCTGTGCCTGGGAAGCAGAAGTGTTCACATTGCTTCGCAGAATCGCTTTTGTGAAGAAAACAGTAACACTTGTTCAGAACGAAAGAAAGCACAGAACCCCAGATTTTATGTTGCCCTGGAGAGCTTGCAGAGCACTAAGGAAAGGCAGGCAGAGAATTCCCTGCTAGCACCTTCTCTGTGCCTGTTCACATTGCTTTGCAGAATCGCTTTTGTGCAGAAAACAGTAACACTTGTTCAGAACGAAAGAAAGCACAGAGCCCCAGATTTTATGTTGTCCTGGAGAGCTTGCAGAGCACTGGGGAAAGGCAGGCAGAGAATTCCCTGCTAGCACCTTCTCTGTGCCTGGGAAACAGAAGTGTTCACATTGCTTCGCAGAATCGCTTTTCTGCAGAAAACAGTAACACTTGTTCAGAACGAAAGAAAGCACAGAGCCCCAGATTTTATGTTGTCCTGGAGAGCTTGCAGAGCACTGGGGAAAGGCAGGCAGAGAATTCCCTGCTAGCACCTTCTCTGTGCCTGGGAAGCACAAGTGTTCATATTGCTTCGCAGAATCGCTTTTGTGCAGAAAACAGTAACACTTGTTCAGAACGAAAGAAAGCACAGAGCCCCAGATTTGCTGTTGTCCTGGAGAGCTTGCAGAGCACTGGGGAAAGGCAGGCAGAGAATTCCCTGCTAGCACCTTCTCTGTGCCTGGGAAGCACAAGTGTTCACATTGCTTCGCAGAATCGCTTTTGTGCAGAAAACAGTAACACTTGTTCAGAACGAAAGAAAGCACAGAGCCCCAGATTTTATGTTGTCCTGGAGAGCTTGCAGAGCACTGGGGAAAGGCAGGCAGAGAATTCCCTGCTAGCACCTTCTCTGTGCCTGGGAAGCACAAGTGTTCACATTGCTTCGCAGAATCGCTTTTGTGCAGAAAACAGTAACACTTGTTCAGAACGAAAGAAAGCACAGAGCCCCAGATTTTATGTTGTCCTGGAGAGCTTGCAGAGCACTGGGGAAAGGCAGGCAGAGAATTCCCTGCTAGCACCTTCTCTGTGCCTGGGAAGCACAAGTGTTCACATTGCTTCGCAGAATCGCTTTTGTGCAGAAAACAGTAACACTTGTTCAGAACGAAAGAAAGCACAGAGCCCCAGATTTTATGTTGTCCTGGAGAGCTTGCAGAGCACTAAGGAAAGGCAGGCAGAGAATTCCCTGATAGCACCTTCTCTGTGCCTGTTCACATTGCTTCGCAGAATCGCTTTTGTGCAGAAAACAGTAACACTTGTTCAGAACGAAAGAAAGCACAGAGCCCCAGATTTTATGTTGTCCTGGAGAGCTTGCAGAGCACTGGGGAAAGGCAGGCAGAGAATTCCCTGCTAGCACCTTCTCTGTGCCTGGGAAGCACAAGTGTTCACATTGCTTCGCAGAATCGCTTTTGTGCAGAAAACAGTAACACTTGTTCAGAACGAAAGAAAGCACAGAGCCCCAGATTTTATGTTGTCCTGGAGAGCTTGCAGAGCACTGGGGAAAGGCAGGCAGAGAATTCCCTGCTAGCACCTTCTCTGAGCCTGTTCACATTGCTTTGCAGAATCGCTTTTGTGCAGAAAACAGTAACACTTGTTCAGAACGAAAGAAAGCACAGAGCCCCAGATTATATGTTGTCCTGGAGAGCTTGCAGAGCACTGGGGAAAGGCAGGCAGAGAATTCCCTGCTAGCACCTTCTCTGTGCCTGGGAAGCAGAAGTGTTCACATTGCTTCGCAGAATCGCTTTTGTGCAGAAAACAGTAACACTTGTTCAGAACGAAAGAAAGCACAGAGCCCCAGATTTTATGTTGTCCTGGAGAGCTTGCAGAGCACTGGGGAAAGGCAGGCAGAGAATTCCCTGCTAGCACCTTCTCTGTGCCTGGGAAGCAGAAGTGTTCACATTGCTTCGCAGAATCGCTTTTGTGCAGAAAACAGTAACACTTGTTCAGAACGAAAGAAAGCACAGAGCCCCAGATTTTATGTTGTCCTGGAGAGCTTGCAGAGCACTGGGGAAAGGCAGGCAGAGAATTCCCTGCTAGCACCTTCTCTGTGCCTGGGAAGCACAAGTGTTCACATTGCTTCGCAGAATCGCTTTTGTGCAGAAAACAGTAACACTTGTTCAGAATGAAAGAAAGCACAGAACCCCAGATTTTATGTTGTCCTGGAGAGATTGCAGAGCACTGGGGAAAGGCAGGCAGAGAATTCCCTGCTAGCACCTTCTCTGTGCCTGGGAAGCAGAAGTGTTCACATTGCTTCGCAGAATCGCTTTTGTGCAGAAAACAGTAACACTTGTTCAGAACGAAAGAAAGCACAGAGCCCCAGATTTTATGTTGTCCTGGAGAGCTTGCAGAGCACTGGGGAAAGGCAGGCAGAGAATTCCCTGCTAGCACCTTCTCTGTGCCTGGGAAGCACAAGTGTTCACATTGCTTTGCAGAATCGCTTTTGTGCAGAAAACAGTAACACTTGTTCAGAATGAAAGAAAGCACAGAGCCCCAGATTTTATGTTGTCCTGGAGAGCTTGCAGAGCACTGGGGAAAGGCAGGCAGAGAATTCCCTGCTAGCACCTTCTCTGTGCCTGGGAAGCACAAGTGTTCACATTGCTTCGCAGAATCGCTTTTGTGCAGAAAACTGTAACACTTGTTCAGAACGAAAGAAAGCACAGAGCCCCAGATTTTATGTTGTCCTGGAGAGCTTGCAGAGCACTGGGGAAAGGCAGGCAGAGAATTCCCTGCTAGCACCTTCTCTGTGCCTGGGAAGCAGAAGTGTTCACATTGCTTCGCAGAATCGCTTTTGTGCAGAAAACAGTAACACTTGTTCAGAACGAAAGAAAGCACAGAACCCCAGATTTTATGTTGTCCTGGAGAGCTTGCAGAGCACTGGGGAAAGACAGGCAGAGAATTCCCTGCTAGCACCTTCTCTGTGCCTGGGAAGCAGAAGTGTTCATATGGCTTCGCAGAATCGCTTTTGTGCAGAAAACAGTAACACTTGTTCAGAATGAAAGAAAGCACAGAACCCCAGATTTTATGTTGTCCTGGAGAGCTTGCAGAGCACTGGGGAAAGGCAGGCAGAGAATTCCCTGCTAGCACCTTCGCAGTGCCTGGGAAGCACAAGTGTTCACATTGCTTCGCAGAATCGCTTTTGTGCAGAAAACAGTAACACTTGTTCAGAACGAAAGAAAGCACAGAACCCCAGATTTTATGTTGTCCTGGAGAGCTTGCAGAGCACTGAGGAAGGCAGGCAGAGAATTCCCTGCTAGCACCTTCTCTGTGCCTGTTCACTTTTCCTCGCAGAATCGCTTTTGTGCAGAAAACAGTAACACTTGTTCAGAACGAAAGAAAGCACAGAGCCCCAGATTTTATGTTGTCCTGCAGAGCTTGCAGAGCACTGGGGAAAGGCAGGCAGAGAATTCCCTGTTAGCACCTTCGCAGTGCCTGGGAAGCACAAGTGTTCACATTGCTTCGCAGAATCGCTTTTGTGCAGAAAACAGTAACACTTGTTCAGAACGAAAGAAAGCACAGAGCCCCAGATTTTATGTTGTCCTGGAGAGCTTGCAGAGCACTGGGGAAAGGCAGGCAGAGAATTCCCTGCTAGCACCTTCTCTGTGCCTGGGAAGCACAAGTGTTCACATTGCTTCGCAGAATCGCTTTTGTGCAGAAAACAGTAACACTTGTTCAGAACGAAAGAAAGCACAGAGCCCCAGATTTTATGTTGTCCTGGAGAGCTTGCAGAGCACTGGGGAAAGGCAGGCAGAGAATTCCCTGCTAGCACCTTCTCTGTGCCTGGGAAGCACAAGTGTTCACATTGCTTCGCAGAATCGCTTTTGTGCAGAAAACAGTAACACTTGTTCAGAACGAAAGAAAGTACAGAACCCCAGATTTTATGTTGTCCTGGAGAGCTTGCAGAGCACTGGGGAAAGGCAGGCAGAGAATTCCCTGCTAGCACCTTCTCTGTGCCTGTTCACTTTTCCTCGCAGAATCGCTTTTGTGCAGAAAACAGTAACACTTGTTCAGAACGAAAGAAAGCACAGAGCCCCAGATTTTATGTTGTCCTGGAGAGCTTGCAGAGCACTGGGGAAAGGCAGGCAGAGAATTCCCTGCTAGCACCTTCGCAGTGCCTGGGAAGCACAAGTGTTCACATTGCTTCGCAGAATCGCTTTTGTGCAGAAAACAGTAACACTTGTTCAGAACGAAAGAAAGCACAGAGCCCCAGATTTTATGTTGTCCTGGAGAGCTTGCAGAGCACTGGGGAAAGGCAGGCAGAGAATTCCCTGCTAGCACCTTCTCTGTGCCTGGGAAGCAGAAGTGTTCACATTGCTTCGCAGAATCGCTTTTGTGCAGAAAACAGTAACACTTGTTCAGAACGAAAGAAAGCACAGAGCCCCAGATTTTATGTTGTCCTGGAGAGCTTGCAGAGCACTGGGGAAAGGCAGGCAGAGAATTCCCTGCTAGCACCTTCTCTGTGCCTGGGAAGCACAAGTGTTCACATTGCTTTGCA
This sequence comes from Strix uralensis, assembly GCF_047716275.1. Lineage (NCBI taxonomy): Eukaryota > Metazoa > Chordata > Aves > Strigiformes > Strigidae > Strix > Strix uralensis. The sequence continues at coordinate 8,150,748 of NC_133972.1, read as the reverse complement.
GAATCGCTTTTGTGCAGAAAACAGTAACACTTGTTCAGAATGAAAGAAAGCACAGAGCCCCAGATTTTATGTTGTCCTGGAGAGCTTGCAGAGCACTGGGGAAAGGCAGGCAGAGAATTCCCTGCTAGCACCTTCTCTGTGCCTGGGAAGCACAAGTGTTCACATTGCTTCGCAGAATCGCTTTTGTGCAGAAAACTGTAACACTTGTTCAGAACGAAAGAAAGCACAGAGCCCCAGATTTTATGTTGTCCTGGAGAGCTTGCAGAGCACTGGGGAAAGGCAGGCAGAGAATTCCCTGCTAGCACCTTCTCTGTGCCTGGGAAGCAGAAGTGTTCACATTGCTTCGCAGAATCGCTTTTGTGCAGAAAACAGTAACACTTGTTCAGAACGAAAGAAAGCACAGAGCCCCAGATTTTATGTTGTCCTGGAGAGCTTGCAGAGCACTGGGGAAAGGCAGGCAGAGAATTCCCTGCTAGCACCTTCTCTGTGCCTGGGAAGCAGAAGTGTTCATATGGCTTCGCAGAATCGCTTTTGTGCAGAAAACAGTAACACTTGTTCAGAATGAAAGAAAGCACAGAACCCCAGATTTTATGTTGTCCTGGAGAGATTGCAGAGCACTGGGGAAAGGCAGGCAGAGAATTCCCTGCTAGCACCTTCTCTGTGCCTGGGAAGCACAAGTGTTCACATTGCTTCGCAGAATCGCTTTTGTGCAGAAAACAGTAACACTTGTTCAGAACGAAAGAAAGCACAGAGCCCCAGATTTTATGTTGTCCTGGAGAGCTTGCAGAGCACTGGGGAAAGGCAGGCAGAGAATTCCCTGCTAGCACCTTCTCTGTGCCTGGGAAGCACAAGTGTTCACATTGCTTTGCAGAATCGCTTTTGTGCAGAAAACAGTAACACTTGTTCAGAACGAAAGAAAGCACAGAGCCCCAGATTTTATGTTGTCCTGGAGAGCTTGCAGAGCACTGGGGAAAGGCAGGCAGAGAATTCCCTGCTAGCACCTTCTCTGTGCCTGGGAAGCACAAGTGTTCACATTGCTTCGCAGAATCGCTTTTGTGCAGAAAACAGTAACACTTGTTCAGAACAAAAGAAAGCACAGAGCCCCAGATTTTATGTTGTCCTGGAGAGCTTGCAGAGCACTGGGGAAAGGCAGGCAGAGAATTCCCTGCTAGCACCTTCTCTGTGCCTGGGAAGCAGAAGTGTTCACATTGCTTCGCAGAATCGCTTTTGTGCAGAAAACAGTAACACTTGTTCAGAACGAAAGAAAGCACAGAACCCCAGATTTTATGTTGTCCTGGAGAGCTTGCAGAGCACTGAGGAAGGCAGGCAGAGAATTCCCTGCTAGCACCTTCTCTGTGCCTGTTCACTTTTCCTCGCAGAATCGCTTTTGTGCAGAAAACAGTAACACTTGTTCAGAACGAAAGAAAGCACAGAGCCCCAGATTTTATGTTGTCCTGGAGAGCTTGCAGAGCACTGGGGAAAGGCAGGCAGAGAATTCCCTGTTAGCACCTTCGCAGTGCCTGGGAAGCACAAGTGTTCACATTGCTTCGCAGAATCGCTTTTGTGCAGAAAACAGTAACACTTGTTCAGAACGAAAGAAAGCACAGAGCCCCAGATTTTATGTTGTCCTGGAGAGCTTGCAGAGCACTGGGGAAAGGCAGGCAGAGAATTCCCTGCTAGCACCTTCTCTGTGCCTGGGAAGCACAAGCGTTCACATTGCTTTGCAGAATCGCTTTTGTGCAGAAAACAGTAACACTTGTTCAGAACGAAAGAAAGCACAGAGCCCCAGATTTGCTGTTGTCCTGGAGAGCTTGCAGAGCACTGGGGAAAGGCAGGCAGAGAATTCCCTGCTAGCACCTTCTCTGTGCCTGGGAAGCAGAAGTGTTCATATGGCTTCGCAGAATCGCTTTTGTGCAGAAAACAGTAACACTTGTTCAGAATGAAAGAAAGCACAGAACCCCAGATTTTATGTTGTCCTGGAGAGCTTGCAGAGCACTGGGGAAAGGCAGGCAGAGAATTCCCTGCTAGCACCTTCGCAGTGCCTGGGAAGCACAAGTGTTCACATTGCTTCGCAGAATCGCTTTTGTGCAGAAAACAGTAACACTTGTTCAGAACGAAAGAAAGCACAGAACCCCAGATTTTATGTTGTCCTGGAGAGCTTGCAGAGCACTGAGGAAGGCAGGCAGAGAATTCCCTGCTAGCACCTTCTCTGTGCCTGTTCACTTTTCCTCGCAGAATCGCTTTTGTGCAGAAAACAGTAACACTTGTTCAGAACGAAAGAAAGCACAGAGCCCCAGATTTTATGTTGTCCTGCAGAGCTTGCAGAGCACTGGGGAAAGGCAGGCAGAGAATTCCCTGTTAGCACCTTCGCAGTGCCTGGGAAGCACAAGTGTTCACATTGCTTCGCAGAATCGCTTTTGTGCAGAAAACAGTAACACTTGTTCAGAACGAAAGAAAGCACAGAGCCCCAGATTTTATGTTGTCCTGGAGAGCTTGCAGAGCACTGGGGAAAGGCAGGCAGAGAATTCCCTGCTAGCACCTTCTCTGTGCCTGGGAAGCACAAGTGTTCACATTGCTTCGCAGAATCGCTTTTGTGCAGAAAACAGTAACACTTGTTCAGAACGAAAGAAAGCACAGAGCCCCAGATTTTATGTTGTCCTGGAGAGCTTGCAGAGCACTGGGGAAAGGCAGGCAGAGAATTCCCTGCTAGCACCTTCTCTGTGCCTGGGAAGCACAAGTGTTCACATTGCTTCGCAGAATCGCTTTTGTGCAGAAAACAGTAACACTTGTTCAGAACGAAAGAAAGTACAGAACCCCAGATTTTATGTTGTCCTGGAGAGCTTGCAGAGCACTGAGGAAGGCAGGCAGAGAATTCCCTGCTAGCACCTTCTCTGTGCCTGTTCACTTTTCCTCGCAGAATCGCTTTTGTGCAGAAAACAGTAACACTTGTTCAGAACGAAAGAAAGCACAGAGCCCCAGATTTTATGTTGTCCTGGAGAGCTTGCAGAGCACTGGGGAAAGGCAGGCAGAGAATTCCCTGCTAGCACCTTCGCAGTGCCTGGGAAGCACAAGTGTTCACATTGCTTCGCAGAATCGCTTTTGTGCAGAAAACAGTAACACTTGTTCAGAACGAAAGAAAGCACAGAGCCCCAGATTTTATGTTGTCCTGGAGAGCTTGCAGAGCACTGGGGAAAGGCAGGCAGAGAATTCCCTGCTAGCACCTTCTCTGTGCCTGGGAAGCAGAAGTGTTCACATTGCTTCGCAGAATCGCTTTTGTGCAGAAAACAGTAACACTTGTTCAGAACGAAAGAAAGCACAGAGCCCCAGATTTTATGTTGTCCTGGAGAGCTTGCAGAGCACTGGGGAAAGGCAGGCAGAGAATTCCCTGCTAGCACCTTCTCTGTGCCTGGGAAGCACAAGTGTTCACATTGCTTTGCAGAATCGCTTTTGTGCAGAAAACAGTAACACTTGTTCAGAATGAAAGAAAGCACAGAGCCCCAGATTTTATGTTGTCCTGGAGAGCTTGCAGAGCACTGGGGAAAGGCAGGCAGAGAATTCCCTGCTAGCACCTTCTCTGTGCCTGGGAAGCACAAGTGTTCACATTGCTTCGCAGAATCGCTTTTGTGCAGAAAACTGTAACACTTGTTCAGAACGAAAGAAAGCACAGAGCCCCAGATTTTATGTTGTCCTGGAGAGCTTGCAGAGCACTGAGGAAGGCAGGCAGAGAATTCCCTGCTAGCACCTTCTCTGTGCCTGTTCACTTTTCCTCGCAGAATCGCTTTTGTGCAGAAAACAGTAACACTTGTTCAGAACGAAAGAAAGCACAGAGCCCCAGATTTTATGTTGTCCTGGAGAGCTTGCAGAGCACTGGGGAAAGGCAGGCAGAGAATTCCCTGTTAGCACCTTCGCAGTGCCTGGGAAGCACAAGTGTTCACATTGCTTCGCAGAATCGCTTTTGTGCAGAAAACAGTAACACTTGTTCAGAACGAAAGAAAGCACAGAGCCCCAGATTTTATGTTGTCCTGGAGAGCTTGCAGAGCACTGGGGAAAGGCAGGCAGAGAATTCCCTGCTAGCACCTTCTCTGTGCCTGGGAAGCACAAGCGTTCACATTGCTTTGCAGAATCGCTTTTGTGCAGAAAACAGTAACACTTGTTCAGAACGAAAGAAAGCACAGAGCCCCAGATTTGCTGTTGTCCTGGAGAGCTTGCAGAGCACTGGGGAAAGGCAGGCAGAGAATTCCCTGCTAGCACCTTCTCTGTGCCTGGGAAGCACAAGTGTTCACATTGCTTCGCAGAATCGCTTTTGTGCAGAAAACAGTAACACTTGTTCAGAACGAAAGAAAGCACAGAGCCCCAGATTTTATGTTGTCCTGGAGAGCTTGCAGAGCACTGGGGAAAGGCAGGCAGAGAATTCCCTGCTAGCACCTTCTCTGTGCCTGGGAAGCACAAGTGTTCACATTGCTTCGCAGAATCGCTTTTGTGCAGAAAACAGTAACACTTGTTCAGAACGAAAGAAAGCACAGAGCCCCAGATTTTATGTTGTCCTGGAGAGCTTGCAGAGCACTGAGGAAGGCAGGCAGAGAATTCCCTGCTAGCACCTTCTCTGTGCCTGTTCACTTTTCCTCGCAGAATCGCTTTTGTGCAGAAAACAGTAACACTTGTTCAGAACGAAAGAAAGCACAGAGCCCCAGATTTTATGTTGTCCTGCAGAGCTTGCAGAGCACTGGGGAAAGGCAGGCAGAGAATTCCCTGTTAGCACCTTCGCAGTGCCTGGGAAGCACAAGTGTTCACATTGCTTCGCAGAATCGCTTTTGTGCAGAAAACAGTAACACTTGTTCAGAACGAAAGAAAGCACAGAGCCCCAGATTTTATGTTGTCCTGGAGAGCTTGCAGAGCACTGGGGAAAGGCAGGCAGAGAATTCCCTGCTAGCACCTTCTCTGTGCCTGGGAAGCACAAGTGTTCACATTGCTTCGCAGAATCGCTTTTGTGCAGAAAACAGTAACACTTGTTCAGAACGAAAGAAAGCACAGAGCCCCAGATTTTATGTTGTCCTGGAGAGCTTGCAGAGCACTGGGGAAAGGCAGGCAGAGAATTCCCTGCTAGCACCTTCTCTGTGCCTGGGAAGCACAAGTGTTCACATTGCTTCGCAGAATCGCTTTTGTGCAGAAAACAGTAACACTTGTTCAGAACGAAAGAAAGTACAGAACCCCAGATTTTATGTTGTCCTGGAGAGCTTGCAGAGCACTGAGGAAGGCAGGCAGAGAATTCCCTGCTAGCACCTTCTCTGTGCCTGTTCACTTTTCCTCGCAGAATCGCTTTTGTGCAGAAAACAGTAACACTTGTTCAGAACGAAAGAAAGCACAGAGCCCCAGATTTTATGTTGTCCTGGAGAGCTTGCAGAGCACTGGGGAAAGGCAGGCAGAGAATTCCCTGCTAGCACCTTCGCAGTGCCTGGGAAGCACAAGTGTTCACATTGCTTCGCAGAATCGCTTTTGTGCAGAAAACAGTAACACTTGTTCAGAACGAAAGAAAGCACAGAGCCCCAGATTTTATGTTGTCCTGGAGAGCTTGCAGAGCACTGGGGAAAGGCAGGCAGAGAATTCCCTGCTAGCACCTTCTCTGTGCCTGGGAAGCAGAAGTGTTCACATTGCTTCGCAGAATCGCTTTTGTGCAGAAAACAGTAACACTTGTTCAGAACGAAAGAAAGCACAGAGCCCCAGATTTTATGTTGTCCTGGAGAGCTTGCAGAGCACTGGGGAAAGGCAGGCAGAGAATTCCCTGCTAGCACCTTCTCTGTGCCTGGGAAGCACAAGTGTTCACATTGCTTTGCAGAATCGCTTTTGTGCAGAAAACAGTAACACTTGTTCAGAATGAAAGAAAGCACAGAGCCCCAGATTTTATGTTGTCCTGGAGAGCTTGCAGAGCACTGGGGAAAGGCAGGCAGAGAATTCCCTGCTAGCACCTTCTCTGTGCCTGGGAAGCACAAGTGTTCACATTGCTTCGCAGAATCGCTTTTGTGCAGAAAACTGTAACACTTGTTCAGAACGAAAGAAAGCACAGAGCCCCAGATTTTATGTTGTCCTGGAGAGCTTGCAGAGCACTGGGGAAAGGCAGGCAGAGAATTCCCTGCTAGCACCTTCTCTGTGCCTGGGAAGCAGAAGTGTTCACATTGCTTCGCAGAATCGCTTTTGTGCAGAAAACAGTAACACTTGTTCAGAACGAAAGAAAGCACAGAACCCCAGATTTTATGTTGTCCTGGAGAGCTTGCAGAGCACTGGGGAAAGGCAGGCAGAGAATTCCCTGCTAGCACCTTCTCTGTGCCTGGGAAGCAGAAGTGTTCATATGGCTTCGCAGAATCGCTTTTGTGCAGAAAACAGTAACACTTGTTCAGAATGAAAGAAAGCACAGAACCCCAGATTTTATGTTGTCCTGGAGAGATTGCAGAGCACTGGGGAAAGGCAGGCAGAGAATTCCCTGCTAGCACCTTCTCTGTGCCTGGGAAGCACAAGTGTTCACATTGCTTTGCAGAATCGCTTTTGTGCAGAAAACAGTAACACTTGTTCAGAACGAAAGAAAGCACAGAGCCCCAGATTTTATGTTGTCCTGGAGAGCTTGCAGAGCACTGGGGAAAGGCAGGCAGAGAATTCCCTGCTAGCACCTTCTCTGTGCCTGGGAAGCACAAGTGTTCACATTGCTTCGCAGAATCGCTTTTGTGCAGAAAACAGTAACACTTGTTCAGAACGAAAGAAAGCACAGAGCCCCAGATTTTATGTTGTCCTGGAGAGCTTGCAGAGCACTGGGGAAAGGCAGGCAGAGAATTCCCTGCTAGCACCTTCTCTGTGCCTGGGAAGCAGAAGTGTTCACATTGCTTCGCAGAATCGCTTTTGTGCAGAAAACAGTAACACTTGTTCAGAACGAAAGAAAGCACAGAACCCCAGATTTTATGTTGTCCTGGAGAGCTTGCAGAGCACTGAGGAAGGCAGGCAGAGAATTCCCTGCTAGCACCTTCTCTGTGCCTGTTCACTTTTCCTCGCAGAATCGCTTTTGTGCAGAAAACAGTAACACTTGTTCAGAACGAAAGAAAGCACAGAGCCCCAGATTTTATGTTGTCCTGGAGAGCTTGCAGAGCACTGGGGAAAGGCAGGCAGAGAATTCCCTGTTAGCACCTTCGCAGTGCCTGGGAAGCACAAGTGTTCACATTGCTTCGCAGAATCGCTTTTGTGCAGAAAACAGTAACACTTGTTCAGAACGAAAGAAAGCACAGAGCCCCAGATTTTATGTTGTCCTGGAGAGCTTGCAGAGCACTGGGGAAAGGCAGGCAGAGAATTCCCTGCTAGCACCTTCTCTGTGCCTGGGAAGCACAAGCGTTCACATTGCTTTGCAGAATCGCTTTTGTGCAGAAAACAGTAACACTTGTTCAGAACGAAAGAAAGCACAGAGCCCCAGATTTGCTGTTGTCCTGGAGAGCTTGCAGAGCACTGGGGAAAGGCAGGCAGAGAATTCCCTGCTAGCACCTTCTCTGTGCCTGGGAAGCACAAGTGTTCACATTGCTTCGCAGAATCGCTTTTGTGCAGAAAACAGTAACACTTGTTCAGAACGAAAGAAAGTACAGAACCCCAGATTTTATGTTGTCCTGGAGAGCTTGCAGAGCACTGAGGAAGGCAGGCAGAGAATTCCCTGCTAGCACCTTCTCTGTGCCTGTTCACTTTTCCTCGCAGAATCGCTTTTGTGCAGAAAACAGTAACACTTGTTCAGAACGAAAGAAAGCACAGAGCCCCAGATTTTATGTTGTCCTGGAGAGCTTGCAGAGCACTGGGGAAAGGCAGGCAGAGAATTCCCTGCTAGCACCTTCGCAGTGCCTGGGAAGCACAAGTGTTCACATTGCTTCGCAGAATCGCTTTTGTGCAGAAAACAGTAACACTTGTTCAGAACGAAAGAAAGCACAGAGCCCCAGATTTTATGTTGTCCTGGAGAGCTTGCAGAGCACTGGGGAAAGGCAGGCAGAGAATTCCCTGCTAGCACCTTCTCTGTGCCTGGGAAGCAGAAGTGTTCACATTGCTTCGCAGAATCGCTTTTGTGCAGAAAACAGTAACACTTGTTCAGAACGAAAGAAAGCACAGAGCCCCAGATTTTATGTTGTCCTGGAGAGCTTGCAGAGCACTGGGGAAAGGCAGGCAGAGAATTCCCTGCTAGCACCTTCTCTGTGCCTGGGAAGCACAAGTGTTCACATTGCTTCGCAGAATCGCTTTTGTGCAGAAAACAGTAACACTTGTTCAGAACGAAAGAAAGCACAGAGCCCCAGATTTTATGTTGTCCTGGAGAGCTTGCAGAGCACTGGGGAAAGGCAGGCAGAGAATTCCCTGCTAGCACCTTCTCTGTGCCTGGGAAGCACAAGTGTTCACATTGCTTTGCAGAATCGCTTTTGTGCAGAAAACAGTAACACTTGTTCAGAACGAAAGAAAGCACAGAGCCCCAGATTTTATGTTGTCCTGGAGAGCTTGCAGAGCACTGGGGAAAGGCAGGCAGAGAATTCCCTGCTAGCACCTTCGCAGTGCCTGGGAAGCAGAAGTGTTCACATTGCTTTGCAGAATCGCTTTTGTGCAGAAAACAGTAACACTTGTTCAGAACGAAAGAAAGCACAGAGCCCCAGATTTTATGTTGTCCTGGAGAGCTTGCAGAGCACTGGGGAAAGGCAGGCAGAGAATTCCCTGCTAGCACCTTCTCTGTGCCTGGGAAGCAGAAGTGTTCACATTGCTTCGCAGAATCGCTTTTGTGCAGAAAACAGTAACACTTGTTCAGAACGAAAGAAAGCACAGAACCCCAGATTTTATGTTGTCCTGGAGAGCTTGCAGAGCACTGAGGAAGGCAGGCAGAGAATTCCCTGCTAGCACCTTCTCTGTGCCTGTTCACTTTTCCTCGCAGAATCGCTTTTGTGCAGAAAACAGTAACACTTGTTCAGAACGAAAGAAAGCACAGAGCCCCAGATTTTATGTTGTCCTGGAGAGCTTGCAGAGCACTGGGGAAAGGCAGGCAGAGAATTCCCTGCTAGCACCTTCGCAGTGCCTGGGAAGCACAAGTGTTCACATTGCTTCGCAGAATCGCTTTTGTGCAGAAAACAGTAACACTTGTTCAGAACGAAAGAAAGCACAGAGCCCCAGATTTTATGTTGTCCTGGAGAGCTTGCAGAGCACTGGGGAAAGGCAGGCAGAGAATTCCCTGCTAGCACCTTCTCTGTGCCTGGGAAGCAGAAGTGTTCACATTGCTTCGCAGAATCGCTTTTGTGCAGAAAACAGTAACACTTGTTCAGAACGAAAGAAAGCACAGAGCCCCAGATTTTATGTTGTCCTGGAGAGCTTGCAGAGCACTGGGGAAAGGCAGGCAGAGAATTCCCTGCTAGCACCTTCTCTGTGCCTGGGAAGCAGAAGTGTTCACATTGCTTCGCAGAATCGCTTTTGTGCAGAAAACAGTAACACTTGTTCAGAACGAAAGAAAGCACAGAGCCCCAGATTTTATGTTGTCCTGGAGAGCTTGCAGAGCACTGGGGAAAGGCAGGCAGAGAATTCCCTGCTAGCACCTTCTCTGTGCCTGGGAAGCACAAGTGTTCACATTGCTTCGCAGAATCGCTTTTGTGCAGAAAACAGTAACACTTGTTCAGAACGAAAGAAAGCACAGAGCCCCAGATTTTATGTTGTCCTGGAGAGCTTGCAGAGCACTGGGGAAAGGCAGGCAGAGAATTCCCTGCTAGCACCTTCTCTGTGCCTGGGAAGCACAAGTGTTCACATTGCTTCGCAGAATCGCTTTTGTGCAGAAAACAGTAACACTTGTTCAGAACGAAAGAAAGCACAGAGCCCCAGATTTTATGTTGTCCTGGAGAGCTTGCAGAGCACTGGGGAAAGGCAGGCAGAGAATTCCCTGATAGCACCTTCTCTGTGCCTGTTCACATTGCTTCGCAGAATCGCTTTTGTGCAGAAAACAGTAACACTTGTTCAGAACGAAAGAAAGCACAGAGCCCCAGATTTTATGTTGTCCTGGAGAGCTTGCAGAGCACTGGGGAAAGGCAGGCAGAGAATTCCCTGCTAGCACCTTCTCTGTGCCTGGGAAGCACAAGTGTTCATATTGCTTCGCAGAATCGCTTTTCTGCAGAAAACAGTAACACTTGTTCAGAATGAAAGAAAGCACAGAACCCCAGATTTTATGTTGTCCTGGAGAGCTTGCAGAGCACTGAGGAAACGCAGGCAGAGAATTCCCTGCTAGCACCTTCTCTGTGCCTGTTCACATTGCTTTGCAGAATCGCTTTTGTGCAGAAAACAGTAACACTTGTTCAGAACGAAAGAAAGCACAGAGCCCCAGATTTTATGTTGTCCTGGAGAGCTTGCAGAGCACTGGGGAAAGGCAGGCAGAGAATTCCCTGCTAGCACCTTTTCTGTGCCTGGGAAGCACAAGTGTTCACATTGCTTCGCAGAATCGCTTTTGTGCAGAAAACAGTAACACTTGTTCAGAACGAAAGAAAGCACAGAGCCCCAGATTTTATGTTGTCCTGGAGAGCTTGCAGAGCACTGGGGAAAGGCAGGCAGAGAATTCCCTGCTAGCACCTTCTCTGTGCCTGGGAAGCACAAGTGTTCACATTGCTTCGCAGAATCGCTTTTGTGCAGAAAACAGTAACACTTGTTCAGAACGAAAGAAAGCACAGAGCCCCAGATTTTATGTTGTCCTGGAGAGCTTGCAGAGCACTGGGGAAAGGCAGGCAGAGAATTCCCTGCTAGCACCTTCTCTGTGCCTGGGAAGCACAAGTGTTCACATTGCTTCGCAGAATCGCTTTTGTGCAGAAAACAGTAACACTTGTTCAGAACGAAAGAAAGCACAGAGCCCCAGATTTTATGTTGTCCTGGAGAGCTTGCAGAGCACTGGGGAAAGGCAGGCAGAGAATTCCCTGCTAGCACCTTCGCAGTGCCTGGGAAGCAGAAGTGTTCACATTGCTTTGCAGAATCGCTTTTGTGCAGAAAACAGTAACACTTGTTCAGAACGAAAGAAAGCACAGAGCCCCAGATTTTATGTTGTCCTGGAGAGCTTGCAGAGCACTGGGGAAAGGCAGGCAGAGAATTCCCTGCTAGCACCTTCTCTGTGCCTGGGAAGCAGAAGTGTTCACATTGCTTCGCAGAATCGCTTTTGTGCAGAAAACAGTAACACTTGTTCAGAACGAAAGAAAGCACAGAGCCCCAGATTTTATGTTGTCCTGGAGAGCTTGCAGAGCACTGGGGAAAGGCAGGCAGAGAATTCCCTGCTAGCACCTTCTCTGTGCCTGGGAAGCACAAGTGTTCACATTGCTTCGCAGAATCGCTTTTGTGCAGAAAACAGTAACACTTGTTCAGAATGAAAGAAAGCACAGAGCCCCAGATTTTATGTTGTCCTGGAGAGCTTGCAGAGCACTAAGGAAAGGCAGGCAGAGAATTCCCTGATAGCACCTTCTCTGTGCCTGTTCACATTGCTTCGCAGAATCGCTTTTGTGCAGAAAACAGTAACACTTGTTCAGAACGAAAGAAAGCACAGAGCCCCAGATTTTATGTTGTCCTGGAGAGCTTGCAGAGCACTGGGGAAAGGCAGGCAGAGAATTCCCTGCTAGCACCTTCTCTGTGCCTGGGAAGCACAAGTGTTCACATTGCTTCGCAGAATCGCTTTTGTGCAGAAAACAGTAACACTTGTTCAGAACGAAAGAAAGCACAGAGCCCCAGATTTTATGTTGTCCTGGAGAGCTTGCAGAGCACTGGGGAAAGGCAGGCAGAGAATTCCCTGCTAGCACCTTCTCTGAGCCTGTTCACATTGCTTCGCAGAATCGCTTTTGTGCAGAAAACAGTAACACTTGTTCAGAACGAAAGAAAGCACAGAGCCCCAGATTTTATGTTGTCCTGGAGAGCTTGCAGAGCACTGGGGAAAGGCAGGCAGAGAATTCCCTGCTAGCACCTTCTCTGTGCCTGGGAAGCAGAAGTGTTCACATTGCTTCGCAGAATCGCTTTTGTGCAGAAAACAGTAACACTTGTTCAGAACGAAAGAAAGCACAGAGCCCCAGATTTTATGTTGTCCTGGAGAGCTTGCAGAGCACTGGGGAAAGGCAGGCAGAGAATTCCCTGCTAGCACCTTCTCTGTGCCTGGGAAGCAGAAGTGTTCACATTGCTTCGCAGAATCGCTTTTGTGCAGAAAACAGTAACACTTGTTCAGAACGAAAGAAAGCACAGAGCCCCAGATTTTATGTTGTCCTGGAGAGCTTGCAGAGCACTGGGGAAAGGCAGGCAGAGAATTCCCTGCTAGCACCTTCTCTGTGCCTGGGAAGCACAAGTGTTCACATTGCTTTGCAGAATCGCTTTTGTGCAGAAAACAGTAACACTTGTTCAGAACGAAAGAAAGCACAGAGCCCCAGATTTTATGTTGTCCTGGAGAGCTTGCAGAGCACTGGGGAAAGGCAGGCAGAGAATTCCCTGCTAGCACCTTCTCTGTGCCTGGGAAGCACAAGTGTTCACATTGCTTCGCAGAATCGCTTTTGTGCAGAAAACAGTAACACTTGTTCAGAACGAAAGAAAGCACAGAGCCCCAGATTTTATGTTGTCCTGGAGAGCTTGCAGAGCACTGGGGAAAGGCAGGCAGAGAATTCCCTGCTAGCACCTTCTCTGTGCCTGGGAAGCACAAGTGTTCACATTGCTTCGCAGAATCGCTTTTGTGCAGAAAACAGTAACACTTGTTCAGAACGAAAGAAAGCACAGAGCCCCAGATTTTATGTTGTCCTGGAGAGCTTGCAGAGCACTGGGGAAAGGCAGGCAGAGAATTCCCTGCTACCACCTTCTCTGTGCCTGGGAAGCACAAGTGTTCACATTGCTTCGCAGAATCGCTTTTCTGCAGAAAACAGTAACACTTGTTCAGAACGAAAGAAAGCACAGAGCCCCAGATTTTATGTTGTCCTGGAGAGCTTGCAGAGCACTGGGGAAAGGCAGGCAGAGAATTCCCTGCTAGCACCTTCTCTGTGCCTGGGAAGCACAAGTGTTCACATTGCTTCGCAGAATCGCTTTTGTGCAGAAAACAGTAACACTTGTTCAGAATGAAAGAAAGCACAGAGCCCCAGATTTTATGTTGTCCTGGAGAGCTTGCAGAGCACTGGGGAAAGGCAGGCAGAGAATTCCCTGATAGCACCTTCTCTGTGCCTGTTCACATTGCTTCGCAGAATCGCTTTTGTGCAGAAAACAGTAACACTTGTTCAGAACGAAAGAAAGCACAGAGCCCCAGATTTTATGTTGTCCTGGAGAGCTTGCAGAGCACTGGGGAAAGGCAGGCAGAGAATTCCCTGCTAGCACCTTCTCTGTGCCTGGGAAGCACAAGTGTTCATATTGCTTCGCAGAATCGCTTTTCTGCAGAAAACAGTAACACTTGTTCAGAATGAAAGAAAGCACAGAGCCCCAGATTTTATGTTGTCCTGGAGAGCTTGCAGAGCACTGAGGAAACGCAGGCAGAGAATTCCCTGCTACCAACTTCTCTGTGCCTGTTCACATTGCTTTGCAGAATCGCTTTTGTGCAGAAAACAGTAACACTTGTTCAGAACGAAAGAAAGCACAGAGCCCCAGATTTTATGTTGTCCTGGAGAGCTTGCAGAGCACTAAGGAAAGGCAGGCAGAGAATTCCCTGCTAGCACCTTCTCTGTGCCTGGGAAGCACAAGTGTTCACATTGCTTCGCAGAATCGCTTTTGTGCAGAAAACAGTAACACTTGTTCAGAACGAAAGAAAGCACAGAGCCCCAGATTTTATGTTGTCCTGGAGAGCTTGCAGAGCACTGGGGAAAGGCAGGCAGAGAATTCCCTGCTAGCACCTTCGCAGTGCCTGGGAAGCACAAGTGTTCACATTGCTTCGCAGAATCGCTTTTGTGCAGAAAACAGTAACACTTGTTCAGAACGAAAGAAAGCACAGAGCCCCAGATTTTATGTTGTCCTGGAGAGCTTGCAGAGCACTGGGGAAAGGCAGGCAGAGAATTCCCTGCTAGCACCTTCTCTGTGCCTGGGAAGCACAAGTGTTCACATTGCTTCGCAGAATCGCTTTTGTGCAGAAAACAGTAACACTTGTTCAGAACGAAAGAAAGCACAGAGCCCCAGATTTTATGTTGTCCTGGAGAGCTTGCAGAGCACTGGGGAAAGGCAGGCAGAGAATTCCCTGCTAGCACCTTCGCAGTGCCTGGGAAGCACAAGTGTTCACATTGCTTCGCAGAATCGCTTTTGTGCAGAAAACAGTAACACTTGTTCAGAACGAAAGAAAGCACAGAGCCCCAGATTTTATGTTGTCCTGGAGAGCTTGCAGAGCACTGGGGAAAGGCAGGCAGAGAATTCCCTGCTAGCACCTTCGCAGTGCCTGGGAAGCAGAAGTGTTCACATTGCTTTGCAGAATCGCTTTTGTGCAGAAAACAGTAACACTTGTTCAGAACGAAAGAAAGCACAGAGCCCCAGATTTTATGTTGTCCTGGAGAGCTTGCAGAGCACTGGGGAAAGGCAGGCAGAGAATTCCCTGCTAGCACCTTCTCTGTGCCTGGGAAGCACAAGTGTTCACATTGCTTCGCAGAATCGCTTTTGTGCAGAAAACAGTAACACTTGTTCAGAACGAAAGAAAGCACAGAGCCCCAGATTTTATGTTGTCCTGGAGAGCTTGCAGAGCACTGGGGAAAGGCAGGCAGAGAATTCCCTGCTAGCACCTTCTCTGTGCCTGGGAAGCACAAGTGTTCACATTGCTTCGCAGAATCGCTTTTGTGCAGAAAACAGTAACACTTGTTCAGAACGAAAGAAAGCACAGAGCCCCAGATTTTATGTTGTCCTGGAGAGCTTGCAGAGCACTGGGGAAAGGCAGGCAGAGAATTCCCTGCTAGCACCTTCTCTGTGCCTGGGAAGCACAAGTGTTCACATTGCTTCGCAGAATCGCTTTTGTGCAGAAAACAGTAACACTTGTTCAGAATGAAAGAAAGCACAGAGCCCCAGATTTTATGTTGTCCTGGAGAGCTTGCAGAGCACTAAGGAAAGGCAGGCAGAGAATTCCCTGATAGCACCTTCTCTGTGCCTGTTCACATTGCTTCGCAGAATCGCTTTTGTGCAGAAAACAGTAACACTTGTTCAGAACGAAAGAAAGCACAGAGCCCCAGATTTTATGTTGTCCTGGAGAGCTTGCAGAGCACTGGGGAAAGGCAGGCAGAGAATTCCCTGCTAGCACCTTCTCTGTGCCTGGGAAGCACAAGTGTTCACATTGCTTCGCAGAATCGCTTTTGTGCAGAAAACAGTAACACTTGTTCAGAACGAAAGAAAGCACAGAGCCCCAGATTTTATGTTGTCCTGGAGAGCTTGCAGAGCACTGGGGAAAGGCAGGCAGAGAATTCCCTGCTAGCACCTTCTCTGTGCCTGGGAAGCAGAAGTGTTCACATTGCTTCGCAGAATCGCTTTTGTGCAGAAAACAGTAACACTTGTTCAGAACGAAAGAAAGCACAGAGCCCCAGATTTTATGTTGTCCTGGAGAGCTTGCAGAGCACTGGGGAAAGGCAGGCAGAGAATTCCCTGCTAGCACCTTCTCTGTGCCTGGGAAGCACAAGTGTTCACATTGCTTCGCAGAATCGCTTTTGTGCAGAAAACAGTAACACTTGTTCAGAATGAAAGAAAGCACAGAACCCCAGATTTTATGTTGTCCTGGAGAGCTTGCAGAGCACTGAGGAAAGGCAGGCAGAGAATTCCCTGCTAGCACCTTCTCTGTGCCTGTTCACATTGCTTTGCAGAATCGCTTTTGTGCAGAAAACAGTAACACTTGTTCAGAACGAAAGAAAGCACAGAGCCCCAGATTTGCTGTTGTCCTGGAGAGCTTGCAGAGCACTGGGGAAAGGCAGGCAGAGAATTCCCTGCTAGCACCTTCTCTGTGCCTGGGAAGCAGAAGTGTTCACATTGCTTCGCAGAATCGCTTTTGTGCAGAAAACAGTAACACTTGTTCAGAACGAAAGAAAGCACAGAGCCCCAGATTTTATGTTGTCCTGGAGAGCTTGCAGAGCACTGGGGAAAGGCAGGCAGAGAATTCCCTGCTAGCACCTTCTCTGTGCCTGGGAAGCAGAAGTGTTCACATTGCTTCGCAGAATCGCTTTTGTGCAGAAAACAGTAACACTTGTTCAGAACGAAAGAAAGCACAGAGCCCCAGATTTATGTTGTCCTGGAGAGCTTGCAGAGCACTGGGGAAAGGCAGGCAGAGAATTCCCTGCTAGCACCTTCTCTGTGCCTGGGAAGCACAAGTGTTCATATTGCTTCGCAGAATCGCTTTTGTGCAGAAAACAGTAACACTTGTTCAGAACGAAAGAAAGCACAGAGCCCCAGATTTGCTGTTGTCCTGGAGAGCTTGCAGAGCACTGGGGAAAGGCAGGCAGAGAATTCCCTGCTAGCACCTTCTCTGTGCCTGGGAAGCACAAGCGTTCACATTGCTTTGCAGAATCGCTTTTGTGCAGAAAACAGTAACACTTGTTCAGAACGAAAGAAAGCACAGAGCCCCAGATTTGCTGTTGTCCTGGAGAGCTTGCAGAGCACTGGGGAAAGGCAGGCAGAGAATTCCCTGCTAGCACCTTCTCTGTGCCTGGGAAGCACAAGTGTTCACATTGCTTCGCAGAATCGCTTTTGTGCAGAAAACAGTAACACTTGTTCAGAACGAAAGAAAGTACAGAACCCCAGATTTTATGTTGTCCTGGAGAGCTTGCAGAGCACTGAGGAAGGCAGGCAGAGAATTCCCTGCTAGCACCTTCTCTGTGCCTGTTCACTTTTCCTCGCAGAATCGCTTTTGTGCAGAAAACAGTAACACTTGTTCAGAACGAAAGAAAGCACAGAGCCCCAGATTTTATGTTGTCCTGGAGAGCTTGCAGAGCACTGGGGAAAGGCAGGCAGAGAATTCCCTGCTAGCACCTTCGCAGTGCCTGGGAAGCACAAGTGTTCACATTGCTTCGCAGAATCGCTTTTGTGCAGAAAACAGTAACACTTGTTCAGAACGAAAGAAAGCACAGAGCCCCAGATTTTATGTTGTCCTGGAGAGCTTGCAGAGCACTGGGGAAAGGCAGGCAGAGAATTCCCTGCTAGCACCTTCTCTGTGCCTGGGAAGCAGAAGTGTTCACATTGCTTCGCAGAATCGCTTTTGTGCAGAAAACAGTAACACTTGTTCAGAACGAAAGAAAGCACAGAGCCCCAGATTTTATGTTGTCCTGGAGAGCTTGCAGAGCACTGGGGAAAGGCAGGCAGAGAATTCCCTGCTAGCACCTTCTCTGTGCCTGGGAAGCAGAAGTGTTCACATTGCTTCGCAGAATTGCTTTTGTGCAGAAAACAGTAACACTTGTTCAGAACGAAAGAAAGCACAGAGCCCCAGATTTTATGTTGTCCTGGAGAGCTTGCAGAGCACTGGGGAAAGGCAGGCAGAGAATTCCCTGCTAGCACCTTCTCTGTGCCTGGGAAGCACAAGTGTTCACATTGCTTTGCAGAATCGCTTTTGTGCAGAAAACAGTAACACTTGTTCAGAACGAAAGAAAGCACAGAGCCCCAGATTTTATGTTGTCCTGGAGAGCTTGCAGAGCACTGGGGAAAGGCAGGCAGAGAATTCCCTGCTAGCACCTTCGCAGTGCCTGGGAAGCAGAAGTGTTCACATTGCTTTGCAGAATCGCTTTTGTGCAGAAAACAGTAACACTTGTTCAGAACGAAAGAAAGCACAGAGCCCCAGATTTTATGTTGTCCTGGAGAGCTTGCAGAGCACTGGGGAAAGGCAGGCAGAGAATTCCCTGCTAGCACCTTCTCTGTGCCTGGGAAGCACAAGTGTTCACATTGCTTCGCAGAATCGCTTTTGTGCAGAAAACAGTAACACTTGTTCAGAACGAAAGAAAGCACAGAACCCCAGATTTTATGTTGTCCTGGAG
The DNA here is from genome assembly GCF_047716275.1 of Strix uralensis. Lineage (NCBI taxonomy): Eukaryota > Metazoa > Chordata > Aves > Strigiformes > Strigidae > Strix > Strix uralensis. Next base: position 8,132,815 of record NC_133972.1, on the reverse strand, counting down.
AGCTTGCAGAGCACTGAGGAAGGCAGGCAGAGAATTCCCTGCTAGCACCTTCTCTGTGCCTGTTCACTTTTCCTCGCAGAATCGCTTTTGTGCAGAAAACAGTAACACTTGTTCAGAACGAAAGAAAGCACAGAGACCCAGATTTTATGTTGTCCTGGAGAGCTTGCAGAGCACTGGGGAAAGGCAGGCAGAGAATTCCCTGCTAGCACCTTCGCAGTGCCTGGGAAGCACAAGTGTTCACATTGCTTCGCAGAATCGCTTTTGTGCAGAAAACAGTAACACTTGTTCAGAACGAAAGAAAGCACAGAGCCCCAGATTTTATGTTGTCCTGGAGAGCTTGCAGAGCACTGGGGAAAGGCAGGCAGAGAATTCCCTGCTAGCACCTTCTCTGTGCCTGGGAAGCAGAAGTGTTCACATTGCTTCGCAGAATCGCTTTTGTGCAGAAAACAGTAACACTTGTTCAGAACGAAAGAAAGCACAGAGCCCCAGATTTTATGTTGTCCTGGAGAGCTTGCAGAGCACTGGGGAAAGGCAGGCAGAGAATTCCCTGCTAGCACCTTCTCTGTGCCTGGGAAGCAGAAGTGTTCACATTGCTTCGCAGAATCGCTTTTGTGCAGAAAACAGTAACACTTGTTCAGAACGAAAGAAAGCACAGAGCCCCAGATTTTATGTTGTCCTGGAGAGCTTGCAGAGCACTGGGGAAAGGCAGGCAGAGAATTCCCTGCTAGCACCTTCTCTGTGCCTGGGAAGCACAAGTGTTCACATTGCTTCGCAGAATCGCTTTTGTGCAGAAAACAGTAACACTTGTTCAGAACGAAAGAAAGCACAGAGCCCCAGATTTTATGTTGTCCTGGAGAGCTTGCAGAGCACTGGGGAAAGGCAGGCAGAGAATTCCCTGCTAGCACCTTCTCTGTGCCTGGGAAGCACAAGTGTTCACATTGCTTCGCAGAATCGCTTTTGTGCAGAAAACAGTAACACTTGTTCAGAACGAAAGAAAGCACAGAGCCCCAGATTTTATGTTGTCCTGGAGAGCTTGCAGAGCACTGGGGAAAGGCAGGCAGAGAATTCCCTGATAGCACCTTCTCTGTGCCTGTTCACATTGCTTCGCAGAATCGCTTTTGTGCAGAAAACAGTAACACTTGTTCAGAACGAAAGAAAGCACAGAGCCCCAGATTTTATGTTGTCCTGGAGAGCTTGCAGAGCACTGGGGAAAGGCAGGCAGAGAATTCCCTGCTAGCACCTTCTCTGTGCCTGGGAAGCACAAGTGTTCATATTGCTTCGCAGAATCGCTTTTCTGCAGAAAACAGTAACACTTGTTCAGAATGAAAGAAAGCACAGAACCCCAGATTTTATGTTGTCCTGGAGAGCTTGCAGAGCACTGAGGAAACGCAGGCAGAGAATTCCCTGCTAGCACCTTCTCTGTGCCTGTTCACATTGCTTTGCAGAATCGCTTTTGTGCAGAAAACAGTAACACTTGTTCAGAACGAAAGAAAGCACAGAGCCCCAGATTTTATGTTGTCCTGGAGAGCTTGCAGAGCACTGGGGAAAGGCAGGCAGAGAATTCCCTGCTAGCACCTTTTCTGTGCCTGGGAAGCACAAGTGTTCACATTGCTTCGCAGAATCGCTTTTGTGCAGAAAACAGTAACACTTGTTCAGAACGAAAGAAAGCACAGAGCCCCAGATTTTATGTTGTCCTGGAGAGCTTGCAGAGCACTGGGGAAAGGCAGGCAGAGAATTCCCTGCTAGCACCTTCTCTGTGCCTGGGAAGCACAAGTGTTCACATTGCTTCGCAGAATCGCTTTTGTGCAGAAAACAGTAACACTTGTTCAGAACGAAAGAAAGCACAGAGCCCCAGATTTTATGTTGTCCTGGAGAGCTTGCAGAGCACTGGGGAAAGGCAGGCAGAGAATTCCCTGCTAGCACCTTCTCTGTGCCTGGGAAGCAGAAGTGTTCACATTGCTTTGCAGAATCGCTTTTGTGCAGAAAACAGTAACACTTGTTCAGAACGAAAGAAAGCACAGAGCCCCAGATTTTATGTTGTCCTGGAGAGCTTGCAGAGCACTGGGGAAAGGCAGGCAGAGAATTCCCTGCTAGCACCTTCTCTGTGCCTGGGAAGCAGAAGTGTTCACATTGCTTCGCAGAATCGCTTTTGTGCAGAAAACAGTAACACTTGTTCAGAACGAAAGAAAGCACAGAGCCCCAGATTTTATGTTGTCCTGGAGAGCTTGCAGAGCACTGGGGAAAGGCAGGCAGAGAATTCCCTGCTAGCACCTTCTCTGTGCCTGGGAAGCACAAGTGTTCACATTGCTTCGCAGAATCGCTTTTGTGCAGAAAACAGTAACACTTGTTCAGAATGAAAGAAAGCACAGAGCCCCAGATTTTATGTTGTCCTGGAGAGCTTGCAGAGCACTAAGGAAAGGCAGGCAGAGAATTCCCTGATAGCACCTTCTCTGTGCCTGTTCACATTGCTTCGCAGAATCGCTTTTGTGCAGAAAACAGTAACACTTGTTCAGAACGAAAGAAAGCACAGAGCCCCAGATTTTATGTTGTCCTGGAGAGCTTGCAGAGCACTGGGGAAAGGCAGGCAGAGAATTCCCTGCTAGCACCTTCTCTGTGCCTGGGAAGCACAAGTGTTCACATTGCTTCGCAGAATCGCTTTTGTGCAGAAAACAGTAACACTTGTTCAGAACGAAAGAAAGCACAGAGCCCCAGATTTTATGTTGTCCTGGAGAGCTTGCAGAGCACTGGGGAAAGGCAGGCAGAGAATTCCCTGCTAGCACCTTCTCTGAGCCTGTTCACATTGCTTCGCAGAATCGCTTTTGTGCAGAAAACAGTAACACTTGTTCAGAACGAAAGAAAGCACAGAGCCCCAGATTTTATGTTGTCCTGGAGAGCTTGCAGAGCACTGGGGAAAGGCAGGCAGAGAATTCCCTGCTAGCACCTTCTCTGTGCCTGGGAAGCAGAAGTGTTCACATTGCTTCGCAGAATCGCTTTTGTGCAGAAAACAGTAACACTTGTTCAGAACGAAAGAAAGCACAGAGCCCCAGATTTTATGTTGTCCTGGAGAGCTTGCAGAGCACTGGGGAAAGGCAGGCAGAGAATTCCCTGCTAGCACCTTCTCTGTGCCTGGGAAGCAGAAGTGTTCACATTGCTTCGCAGAATCGCTTTTGTGCAGAAAACAGTAACACTTGTTCAGAACGAAAGAAAGCACAGAGCCCCAGATTTTATGTTGTCCTGGAGAGCTTGCAGAGCACTGGGGAAAGGCAGGCAGAGAATTCCCTGCTAGCACCTTCTCTGTGCCTGGGAAGCACAAGTGTTCACATTGCTTTGCAGAATCGCTTTTGTGCAGAAAACAGTAACACTTGTTCAGAACGAAAGAAAGCACAGAGCCCCAGATTTTATGTTGTCCTGGAGAGCTTGCAGAGCACTGGGGAAAGGCAGGCAGAGAATTCCCTGCTAGCACCTTCTCTGTGCCTGGGAAGCACAAGTGTTCACATTGCTTCGCAGAATCGCTTTTGTGCAGAAAACAGTAACACTTGTTCAGAACGAAAGAAAGCACAGAGCCCCAGATTTTATGTTGTCCTGGAGAGCTTGCAGAGCACTGGGGAAAGGCAGGCAGAGAATTCCCTGCTAGCACCTTCTCTGTGCCTGGGAAGCACAAGTGTTCACATTGCTTCGCAGAATCGCTTTTGTGCAGAAAACAGTAACACTTGTTCAGAACGAAAGAAAGCACAGAGCCCCAGATTTTATGTTGTCCTGGAGAGCTTGCAGAGCACTGGGGAAAGGCAGGCAGAGAATTCCCTGCTACCACCTTCTCTGTGCCTGGGAAGCACAAGTGTTCACATTGCTTCGCAGAATCGCTTTTCTGCAGAAAACAGTAACACTTGTTCAGAACGAAAGAAAGCACAGAGCCCCAGATTTTATGTTGTCCTGGAGAGCTTGCAGAGCACTGGGGAAAGGCAGGCAGAGAATTCCCTGCTAGCACCTTCTCTGTGCCTGGGAAGCACAAGTGTTCACATTGCTTCGCAGAATCGCTTTTGTGCAGAAAACAGTAACACTTGTTCAGAATGAAAGAAAGCACAGAGCCCCAGATTTTATGTTGTCCTGGAGAGCTTGCAGAGCACTGGGGAAAGGCAGGCAGAGAATTCCCTGATAGCACCTTCTCTGTGCCTGTTCACATTGCTTCGCAGAATCGCTTTTGTGCAGAAAACAGTAACACTTGTTCAGAACGAAAGAAAGCACAGAGCCCCAGATTTTATGTTGTCCTGGAGAGCTTGCAGAGCACTGGGGAAAGGCAGGCAGAGAATTCCCTGCTAGCACCTTCTCTGTGCCTGGGAAGCACAAGTGTTCATATTGCTTCGCAGAATCGCTTTTCTGCAGAAAACAGTAACACTTGTTCAGAATGAAAGAAAGCACAGAGCCCCAGATTTTATGTTGTCCTGGAGAGCTTGCAGAGCACTGAGGAAACGCAGGCAGAGAATTCCCTGCTACCAACTTCTCTGTGCCTGTTCACATTGCTTTGCAGAATCGCTTTTGTGCAGAAAACAGTAACACTTGTTCAGAACGAAAGAAAGCACAGAGCCCCAGATTTTATGTTGTCCTGGAGAGCTTGCAGAGCACTAAGGAAAGGCAGGCAGAGAATTCCCTGCTAGCACCTTCTCTGTGCCTGGGAAGCACAAGTGTTCACATTGCTTCGCAGAATCGCTTTTGTGCAGAAAACAGTAACACTTGTTCAGAACGAAAGAAAGCACAGAGCCCCAGATTTTATGTTGTCCTGGAGAGCTTGCAGAGCACTGGGGAAAGGCAGGCAGAGAATTCCCTGCTAGCACCTTCGCAGTGCCTGGGAAGCACAAGTGTTCACATTGCTTCGCAGAATCGCTTTTGTGCAGAAAACAGTAACACTTGTTCAGAACGAAAGAAAGCACAGAGCCCCAGATTTTATGTTGTCCTGGAGAGCTTGCAGAGCACTGGGGAAAGGCAGGCAGAGAATTCCCTGCTAGCACCTTCTCTGTGCCTGGGAAGCACAAGTGTTCACATTGCTTCGCAGAATCGCTTTTGTGCAGAAAACAGTAACACTTGTTCAGAACGAAAGAAAGCACAGAGCCCCAGATTTTATGTTGTCCTGGAGAGCTTGCAGAGCACTGGGGAAAGGCAGGCAGAGAATTCCCTGCTAGCACCTTCGCAGTGCCTGGGAAGCACAAGTGTTCACATTGCTTCGCAGAATCGCTTTTGTGCAGAAAACAGTAACACTTGTTCAGAACGAAAGAAAGCACAGAGCCCCAGATTTTATGTTGTCCTGGAGAGCTTGCAGAGCACTGGGGAAAGGCAGGCAGAGAATTCCCTGCTAGCACCTTCGCAGTGCCTGGGAAGCAGAAGTGTTCACATTGCTTTGCAGAATCGCTTTTGTGCAGAAAACAGTAACACTTGTTCAGAACGAAAGAAAGCACAGAGCCCCAGATTTTATGTTGTCCTGGAGAGCTTGCAGAGCACTGGGGAAAGGCAGGCAGAGAATTCCCTGCTAGCACCTTCTCTGTGCCTGGGAAGCACAAGTGTTCACATTGCTTCGCAGAATCGCTTTTGTGCAGAAAACAGTAACACTTGTTCAGAACGAAAGAAAGCACAGAGCCCCAGATTTTATGTTGTCCTGGAGAGCTTGCAGAGCACTGGGGAAAGGCAGGCAGAGAATTCCCTGCTAGCACCTTCTCTGTGCCTGGGAAGCACAAGTGTTCACATTGCTTCGCAGAATCGCTTTTGTGCAGAAAACAGTAACACTTGTTCAGAACGAAAGAAAGCACAGAGCCCCAGATTTTATGTTGTCCTGGAGAGCTTGCAGAGCACTGGGGAAAGGCAGGCAGAGAATTCCCTGCTAGCACCTTCTCTGTGCCTGGGAAGCACAAGTGTTCACATTGCTTCGCAGAATCGCTTTTGTGCAGAAAACAGTAACACTTGTTCAGAATGAAAGAAAGCACAGAGCCCCAGATTTTATGTTGTCCTGGAGAGCTTGCAGAGCACTAAGGAAAGGCAGGCAGAGAATTCCCTGATAGCACCTTCTCTGTGCCTGTTCACATTGCTTCGCAGAATCGCTTTTGTGCAGAAAACAGTAACACTTGTTCAGAACGAAAGAAAGCACAGAGCCCCAGATTTTATGTTGTCCTGGAGAGCTTGCAGAGCACTGGGGAAAGGCAGGCAGAGAATTCCCTGCTAGCACCTTCTCTGTGCCTGGGAAGCACAAGTGTTCACATTGCTTCGCAGAATCGCTTTTGTGCAGAAAACAGTAACACTTGTTCAGAACGAAAGAAAGCACAGAGCCCCAGATTTTATGTTGTCCTGGAGAGCTTGCAGAGCACTGGGGAAAGGCAGGCAGAGAATTCCCTGCTAGCACCTTCTCTGTGCCTGGGAAGCAGAAGTGTTCACATTGCTTCGCAGAATCGCTTTTGTGCAGAAAACAGTAACACTTGTTCAGAACGAAAGAAAGCACAGAGCCCCAGATTTTATGTTGTCCTGGAGAGCTTGCAGAGCACTGGGGAAAGGCAGGCAGAGAATTCCCTGCTAGCACCTTCTCTGTGCCTGGGAAGCACAAGTGTTCACATTGCTTCGCAGAATCGCTTTTGTGCAGAAAACAGTAACACTTGTTCAGAATGAAAGAAAGCACAGAACCCCAGATTTTATGTTGTCCTGGAGAGCTTGCAGAGCACTGAGGAAAGGCAGGCAGAGAATTCCCTGCTAGCACCTTCTCTGTGCCTGTTCACATTGCTTTGCAGAATCGCTTTTGTGCAGAAAACAGTAACACTTGTTCAGAACGAAAGAAAGCACAGAGCCCCAGATTTGCTGTTGTCCTGGAGAGCTTGCAGAGCACTGGGGAAAGGCAGGCAGAGAATTCCCTGCTAGCACCTTCTCTGTGCCTGGGAAGCAGAAGTGTTCACATTGCTTCGCAGAATCGCTTTTGTGCAGAAAACAGTAACACTTGTTCAGAACGAAAGAAAGCACAGAGCCCCAGATTTTATGTTGTCCTGGAGAGCTTGCAGAGCACTGGGGAAAGGCAGGCAGAGAATTCCCTGCTAGCACCTTCTCTGTGCCTGGGAAGCAGAAGTGTTCACATTGCTTCGCAGAATCGCTTTTCTGCAGAAAACAGTAACACTTGTTCAGAACGAAAGAAAGCACAGAGCCCCAGATTTATGTTGTCCTGGAGAGCTTGCAGAGCACTGGGGAAAGGCAGGCAGAGAATTCCCTGCTAGCACCTTCTCTGTGCCTGGGAAGCACAAGTGTTCATATTGCTTCGCAGAATCGCTTTTGTGCAGAAAACAGTAACACTTGTTCAGAACGAAAGAAAGCACAGAGCCCCAGATTTGCTGTTGTCCTGGAGAGCTTGCAGAGCACTGGGGAAAGGCAGGCAGAGAATTCCCTGCTAGCACCTTCTCTGTGCCTGGGAAGCACAAGTGTTCACATTGCTTCGCAGAATCGCTTTTGTGCAGAAAACAGTAACACTTGTTCAGAACGAAAGAAAGCACAGAGCCCCAGATTTTATGTTGTCCTGGAGAGCTTGCAGAGCACTGGGGAAAGGCAGGCAGAGAATTCCCTGCTAGCACCTTCTCTGTGCCTGGGAAGCAGAAGTGTTCACATTGCTTCGCAGAATCGCTTTTGTGCAGAAAACAGTAACACTTGTTCAGAACGAAAGAAAGCACAGAGCCCCAGAATTTATGTTGTCCTGGAGAGCTTGCAGAGCACTGGGGAAAGGCAGGCAGAGAATTCCCTGCTAGCACCTTCTCTGTGCCTGGGAAGCACAAGTGTTCACATTGCTTCGCAGAATCGCTTTTGTGCAGAAAACTGTAACACTTGTTCAGAACGAAAGAAAGCACAGAGCCCCAGATTTTATGTTGTCCTGGAGAGCTTGCAGAGCACTGGGGAAAGGCAGGCAGAGAATTCCCTGCTAGCACCTTCTCTGTGCCTGGGAAGCACAAGTGTTCACATTGCTTCGCAGAATCGCTTTTGTGCAGAAAACAGTAACACTTGTTCAGAACGAAAGAAAGCACAGAACCCCAGATTTTATGTTGTCCTGGAGAGCTTGCAGAGCACTGGGGAAAGGCAGGCAGAGAATTCCCTGCTAGCACCTTCTCTGTGCCTGGGAAGCACAAGTGTTCATATGGCTTCGCAGAATCGCTTTTGTGCAGAAAACAGTAACACTTGTTCAGAACGAAAGAAAGCACAGAACCCCAGATTTTATGTTGTCCTGGAGAGATTGCAGAGCACTGGGGAAAGGCAGGCAGAGAATTCCCTGCTAGCACCTTCTCTGTGCCTGGGAAGCACAAGTGTTCACATTGCTTCGCAGAATCGCTTTTGTGCAGAAAACAGTAACACTTGTTCAGAACGAAAGAAAGCACAGAGCCCCAGATTTTATGTTGTCCTGGAGAGCTTGCAGAGCACTGGGGAAAGGCAGGCAGAGAATTCCCTGCTAGCACCTTCTCTGTGCCTGGGAAGCACAAGTGTTCACATTGCTTTGCAGAATCGCTTTTGTGCAGAAAACAGTAACACTTGTTCAGAACGAAAGAAAGCACAGAGCCCCAGATTTTATGTTGTCCTGGAGAGCTTGCAGAGCACTGGGGAAAGGCAGGCAGAGAATTCCCTGCTAGCACCTTCTCTGTGCCTGGGAAGCACAAGTGTTCACATTGCTTCGCAGAATCGCTTTTGTGCAGAAAACAGTAACACTTATTCAGAACGAAAGAAAGCACAGAGCCCCAGATTTTATGTTGTCCTGGAGAGCTTGCAGAGCACTGGGGAAAGGCAGGCAGAGAATTCCCTGCTAGCACCTTCTCTGTGCCTGGGAAGCAGAAGTGTTCACATTGCTTCGCAGAATCGCTTTTGTGCAGAAAACAGTAACACTTGTTCAGAACGAAAGAAAGCACAGAACCCCAGATTTTATGTTGTCCTGGAGAGCTTGCAGAGCACTGAGGAAGGCAGGCAGAGAATTCCCTGCTAGCACCTTCTCTGTGCCTGTTCACTTTTCCTCGCAGAATCGCTTTTGTGCAGAAAACAGTAACACTTGTTCAGAACGAAAGAAAGCACAGAGCCCCAGATTTTATGTTGTCCTGGAGAGCTTGCAGAGCACTGGGGAAAAGCAGGCAGAGAATTCCCTGTTAGCACCTTCGCAGTGCCTGGGAAGCACAAGTGTTCACATTGCTTCGCAGAATCGCTTTTCTGCAGAAAACAGTAACACTTGTTCAGAACGAAAGAAAGCACAGAGCCCCAGATTTTATGTTGTCCTGGAGAGCTTGCAGAGCACTGGGGAAAGGCAGGCAGAGAATTCCCTGCTAGCACCTTCTCTGTGCCTGGGAAGCACAAGTGTTCACATTGCTTCGCAGAATCGCTTTTGTGCAGAAAACAGTAACACTTGTTCAGAACGAAAGAAAGCACAGAGCCCCAGATTTTATGTTGTCCTGGAGAGCTTGCAGAGCACTGGGGAAAGGCAGGCAGAGAATTCCCTGCTAGCACCTTCTCTGTGCCTGGGAAGCACAAGTGTTCACATTGCTTCGCAGAATCGCTTTTGTGCAGAAAACAGTAACACTTGTTCAGAACGAAAGAAAGCACAGAGCCCCAGATTTGCTGTTGTCCTGGAGAGCTTGCAGAGCACTGGGGAAAGGCAGGCAGAGAATTCCCTGCTAGCACCTTCTCTGTGCCTGGGAAGCACAAGTGTTCACATTGCTTCGCAGAATCGCTTTTGTGCAGAAAACAGTAACACTTGTTCAGAACGAAAGAAAGCACAGAGCCCCAGATTTTATGTTGTCCTGGAGAGCTTGCAGAGCACTGGGGAAAGGCAGGCAGAGAATTCCCTGCTAGCACCTTCTCTGTGCCTGGGAAGCACAAGTGTTCACATTGCTTCGCAGAATCGCTTTTGTGCAGAAAACAGTAACACTTGTTCAGAATGAAAGAAAGCACAGAGCCCCAGATTTTATGTTGTCCTGGAGAGCTTGCAGAGCACTAAGGAAAGGCAGGCAGAGAATTCCCTGATAGCACCTTCTCTGTGCCTGTTCACATTGCTTCGCAGAATCGCTTTTGTGCAGAAAACAGTAACACTTGTTCAGAACGAAAGAAAGCACAGAGCCCCAGATTTTATGTTGTCCTGGAGAGCTTGCAGAGCACTGGGGAAAGGCAGGCAGAGAATTCCCTGCTAGCACCTTCTCTGTGCCTGGGAAGCACAAGTGTTCATATTGCTTCGCAGAATCGCTTTTCTGCAGAAAACAGTAACACTTGTTCAGAATGAAAGAAAGCACAGAACCCCAGATTTTATGTTGTCCTGGAGATATTGCAGAGCACCGAGGAAACGCAGGCAGAGAATTCCCTGCTAGCACCTTCTCTGTGCCTGTTCACATTGCTTTGCAGAATCGCTTTTGTGCAGAAAACAGTAACACTTGTTCAGAACGAAAGAAAGCACAGAGCCCCAGATTTTATGTTGTCCTGGAGAGCTTGCAGAGCACTGGGGAAAGGCAGGCAGAGAATTCCCTGCTAGCACCTTCTCTGTGCCTGGGAAGCAGAAGTGTTCACATTGCTTTGCAGAATCGCTTTTGTGCAGAAAACAGTAACACTTGTTCAGAACGAAAGAAAGCACAGAGCCCCAGATTTTATGTTGTCCTGGAGAGCTTGCAGAGCACTGGGGAAAGGCAGGCAGAGAATTCCCTGCTAGCACCTTCTCTGTGCCTGGGAAGCAGAAGTGTTCACATTGCTTCGCAGAATCGCTTTTGTGCAGAAAACAGTAACACTTGTTCAGAACGAAAGAAAGCACAGAGCCCCAGATTTTATGTTGTCCTGGAGAGATTGCAGAGCACTGGGGAAAGGCAGGCAGAGAATTCCCTGCTAGCACCTTCTCTGTGCCTGGGAAGCACAAGTGTTCACATTGCTTTGCAGAATCGCTTTTGTGCAGAAAACAGTAACACTTGTTCAGAACGAAAGAAAGCACAGAGCCCCAGATTTTATGTTGTCCTGGAGAGCTTGCAGAGCACTGGGGAAAGGCAGGCAGAGAATTCCCTGCTAGCACCTTCTCTGTGCCTGGGAAGCAGAAGTGTTCACATTGCTTTGCAGAATCGCTTTTGTGCAGAAAACAGTAACACTTGTTCAGAATGAAAGAAAGCACAGAGCCCCAGATTTTATGTTGTCCTGGAGAGCTTGCAGAGCACTGGGGAAAGGCAGGCAGAGAATTCCCTGCTAGCACCTTCTCTGTGCCTGGGAAGCAGAAGTGTTCACATTGCTTCGCAGAATCGCTTTTGTGCAGAACACAGTAACACTTGTTCAGAACGAAAGAAAGCACAGAGCCCCAGATTTTATGTTGTCCTGGAGAGCTTGCAGAGCACTGGGGAAAGGCAGGCAGAGAATTCCCTGCTAGCACCTTCTCTGTGCCTGGGAAGCACAAGTGTTCATATTGCTTCGCAGAATCGCTTTTGTGCAGAAAACAGTAACACTTGTTCAGAACGAAAGAAAGCACAGAGCCCCAGATTTTATGTTGTCCTGGAGAGCTTGCAGAGCACTGGGGAAAGGCAGGCAGAGAATTCCCTGCTAGCACCTTCTCTGTGCCTGGGAAGCAGAAGTGTTCACATTGCTTCGCAGAATCGCTTTTGTGCAGAAAACAGTAACACTTGTTCAGAACGAAAGAAAGCACAGAGCCCCAGATTTTATGTTGTCCTGGAGAGCTTGCAGAGCACTGGGGAAAGGCAGGCAGAGAATTCCCTGCTAGCACCTTCTCTGTGCCTGTTCACATTGCTTTGCAGAATCGCTTTTGTGCAGAAAACAGTAACACTTGTTCAGAACGAAAGAAAGCACAGAGCCCCAGATTTGCTGTTGTCCTGGAGAGCTTGCAGAGCACTGGGGAAAGGCAGGCAGAGAATTCCCTGCTAGCACCTTCGCAGTGCCTGGGAAGCACAAGTGTTCACATTGCTTCGCAGAATCGCTTTTGTGCAGAAAACAGTAACACTTGTTCAGAATGAAAGAAAGCACAGAACCCCAGATTTTATGTTGTCCTGGAGAGCTTGCAGAGCACTAAGGAAAGGCAGGCAGAGAATTCCCTGATAGCACCTTCTCTGTGCCTGTTTACATTGCTTCGCAGAATCGCTTTTGTGCAGAAAACAGTAACACTTGTTCAGAACGAAAGAAAGCACAGAGCCCCAGATTTTATGTTGTCCTGGAGAGCTTGCAGAGCACTGGGGAAAGGCAGGCAGAGAATTCCCTGCTAGCACCTTCTCTGTGCCTGGGAAGCACAAGTGTTCATATTGCTTCGCAGAATCGCTTTTCTGCAGAAAACAGTAACACTTGTTCAGAATGAAAGAAAGCACAGAACCCCAGATTTTATGTTGTCCTGGAGAGATTGCAGAGCACTGAGGAAACGCAGGCAGAGAATTCCCTGCTAGCACCTTCTCTGTGCCTGTTCACATTGCTTTGCAGAATCGCTTTTGTGCAGAAAACAGTAACACTTGTTCAGAACGAAAGAAAGCACAGAGCCCCAGATTTTATGTTGTCCTGGAGAGCTTGCAGAGCACTGGGGAAAGGCAGGCAGAGAATTCCCTGCTAGCACCTTCTCTGTGCCTGGGAAGCAGAAGTGTTCACATTGCTTTGCAGAATCGCTTTTGTGCAGAAAACAGTAACACTTGTTCAGAACGAAAGAAAGCACAGAGCCCCAGATTTTATGTTGTCCTGGAGAGCTTGCAGAGCACTGGGGAAAGGCAGGCAGAGAATTCCCTGCTAGCACCTTCTCTGTGCCTGGGAAGCACAAGTGTTCACATTGCTTCGCAGAATCGCTTTTGTGCAGAAAACAGTAACACTTGTTCAAGAACGAAAGAAAGCACAGAGCCCCAGATTTTATGTTGTCCTGGAGAGCTTGCAGAGCACTGGGGAAAGGCAGGCAGAGAATTCCCTGCTAGCACCTTCTCTGTGCCTGGGAAGCACAAGTGTTCACATTGCTTCGCAGAATCGCTTTTGTGCAGAAAACAGTAACACTTGTTCAGAACGAAAGAAAGCACAGAGCCCCAGATTTTATGTTGTCCTGGAGAGCTTGCAGAGCACTGGGGAAAGGCAGGCAGAGAATTCCCTGCTAGCACCTTCTCTGTGCCTGGGAAGCACAAGTGTTCATATTGCTTCGCAGAATCGCTTTTCTGCAGAAAACAGTAACACTTGTTCAGAATGAAAGAAAGCACAGAACCCCAGATTTTATGTTGTCCTGGAGAGCTTGCAGAGCACTGGGGAAAGGCAGGCAGAGAATTCCCTGCTAGCACCTTCTCTGTGCCTGGGAAGCACAAGTGTTCACATTGCTTCGCAGAATCGCTTTTGTGCAGAAAACAGTAACACTTGTTCAGAACGAAAGAAAGCACAGAGCCCCAGATTTGCTGTTGTCCTGGAGAGCTTGCAGAGCACTGGGGAAAGGCAGGCAGAGAATTCCCTGCTAGCACCTTCTCTGTGCCTGGGAAGCAGAAGTGTTCACATTGCTTCGCAGAATCGCTTTTGTGCAGAAAACAGTAACACTTGTTCAGAACGAAAGAAAGCACAGAGCCCCAGATTTGCTGTTGTCCTGGAGAGCTTGCAGAGCACTGGGGAAAGGCAGGCAGAGAATTCCCTGCTAGCACCTTCTCTGTGCCTGGGAAGCAGAAGTGTTCACATTGCTTCGCAGAATCGCTTTTGTGCAGAAAACAGTAACACTTGTTCAGAATGAAAGAAAGCACAGAACCCCAGATTTTATGTTGTCCTGGAGAGCTTGCAGAGCACTAAGGAAAGGCAGGCAGAGAATTCCCTGATAGCACCTTCTCTGTGCCTGTTCACATTGCTTCGCAGAATCGCTTTTGTGCAGAAAACAGTAACACTTGTTCAGAACGAAAGAAAGCACAGAGCCCCAGATTTTATGTTGTCCTGGAGAGATTGCAGAGCACTGGGGAAAGGCAGGCAGAGAATTCCCTGCTAGCACCTTCTCTGTGCCTGGGAAGCACAAGTGTTCATATTGCTTCGCAGAATCGCTTTTCTGCAGAAAACAGTAACACTTGTTCAGAATGAAAGAAAGCACAGAACCCCAGATTTTATGTTGTCCTGGAGAGATTGCAGAGCACCGAGGAAACGCAGGCAGAGAATTCCCTGCTAGCACCTTCTCTGTGCCTGTTCACATTGCTTTGCAGAATCGCTTTTGTGCAGAAAACAGTAACACTTGTTCAGAACGAAAGAAAGCACAGAGCCCCAGATTTTATGTTGTCCTGGAGAGCTTGCAGAGCACTGGGGAAAGGCAGGCAGAGAATTCCCTGCTAGCACCTTCTCTGTGCCTGGGAAGCAGAAGTGTTCACATTGCTTTGCAGAATCGCTTTTGTGCAGAAAACAGTAACACTTGTTCAGAACGAAAGAAAGCACAGAGCCCCAGATTTTATGTTGTCCTGGAGAGCTTGCAGAGCACTGGGGAAAGGCAGGCAGAGAATTCCCTGCTAGCACCTTCTCTGTGCCTGGGAAGCAGAAGTGTTCACATTGCTTCGCAGAATCGCTTTTCTGCAGAAAACAGTAACACTTGTTCAGAACGAAAGAAAGCACAGAGCCCCAGATTTTATGTTGTCCTGGAGAGCTTGCAGAGCACTGGGGAAAGGCAGGCAGAGAATTCCCTGCTAGCACCTTCTCTGTGCCTGGGAAGCACAAGTGTTCACATTGCTTTGCAGAATCGCTTTTGTGCAGAAAACAGTAACACTTGTTCAGAACGAAAGAAAGCACAGAGCCCCAGATTTTATGTTGTCCTGGAGAGCTTGCAGAGCACTGGGGAAAGGCAGGCAGAGAATTCCCTGCTAGCACCTTCTCTGTGCCTGGGAAGCACAAGTGTTCACATTGCTTCGCAGAATCGCTTTTGTGCAGAAAACAGTAACACTTGTTCAGAACGAAAGAAAGCACAGAACCCCAGATTTTATGTTGTCCTGGAGAGCTTGCAGAGCACTGGGGAAAGGCAGGCAGAGAATTCCCTGCTAGCACCTTCTCTGTGCCTGGGAAGCAGAAGTGTTCACATTGCTTCGCAGAATCGCTTTTGTGCAGAAAACAGTAACACTTGTTCAGAACGAAAGAAAGCACAGAGCCCCAGATTTTATGTTGTCCTGGAGAGCTTGCAGAGCACTGGGGAAAGGCAGGCAGAGAATTCCCTGCTAGCACCTTCTCTGTGCCTGGGAAGCACAAGTGTTCACATTGCTTCGCAGAATCGCTTTTGTGCAGAAAACAGTAACACTTGTTCAGAACGAAAGAAAGCACAGAGCCCCAGATTTTATGTTGTCCTGGAGAGCTTGCAGAGCACTGGGGAAAGGCAGGCAGAGAATTCCCTGCTAGCACCTTCTCTGTGCCTGGGAAGCACAATTGTTCACATTGCTTTGCAGAATCGCTTTTGTGCAGAAAACAGTAACACTTGTTCAGAACGAAAGAAAGCACAGAGCCCCAGATTTTATGTTGTCCTGGAGAGCTTGCAGAGCACTGGGGAAAGGCAGGCAGAGAATTCCCTGCTAGCACCTTCTCTGTGCCTGGGAAGCAGAAGTGTTCATATTGCTTCGCAGAATCGCTTTTCTGCAGAAAACAGTAACACTTGTTCAGAATGAAAGAAAGCACAGAACCCCAGATTTTATGTTGTCCTGGAGAGCTTGCAGAGCACTGGGGAAAGGCAGGCAGAGAATTCCCTGCTAGCACCTTCTCTGTGCCTGGGAAGCACAAGTGTTCACATTGCTTCGCAGAATCGCTTTTGTGCAGAAAACAGTAACACTTGTTCAGAACGAAAGAAAGCACAGAGCCCCAGATTTTATGTTGTCCTGGAGAGCTTGCAGAGCACTGGGGAAAGGCAGGCAGAGAATTCCCTGCTAGCACCTTCTCTGTGCCTGGGAAGCAGAAGTGTTCACATTGCTTCGCAGAATCGCTTTTGTGCAGAAAACAGTAACACTTGTTCAGAACGAAAGAAAGCACAGAGCCCCAGATTTTATGTTGTCCTGGAGAGCTTGCAGAGCACTGGGGAAAGGCAGGCAGAGAATTCCCTGCTAGCACCTTCTCTGTGCCTGGGAAACACAAGTGTTCACATTGCTTTGCAGAATCGCTTTTGTGCAGAAAACATTAACACTTGTTCAGAACGAAAGAAAGCACAGAGCCCCAGATTTTATGTTGTCCTGGAGAGCTTGCAGAGCACTGGGGAAAGGCAGGCAGAGAATTCCCTGCTAGCACCTTCTCTGTGCCTGGGAAGCAGAAGTGTTCACATTGCTTCGCAGAATCGCTTTTGTGCAGAAAACAGTAACACTTGTTCAGAACGAAAGAAAGCACAGAGCCCCAGATTTGCTGTTGTCCTGGAGAGCTTGCAGAGCACTGGGGAAAGGCAGGCAGAGAATTCCCTGCTAGCACCTTCTCTGTGCCTGGGAAGCAGAAGTGTTCACATTGCTTCGCAGAATCGCTTTTGTGCAGAAAACAGTAACACTTGTTCAGAACGAAAGAAAGCACAGAGCCCCAGATTTTATGTTGTCCTGGAGAGCTTGCAGAGCACTGGGGAAAGGCAGGCAGAGAATTCCCTGCTAGCACCTTCTCTGTGCCTGGGAAGCACAAGTGTTCACATTGCTTCGCAGAATCGCTTTTGTGCAGAAAACAGTAACACTTGTTCAGAATGAAAGAAAGCACAGAACCCCAGATTTTATGTTGTCCTGGAGAGCTTGCAGAGCACTGAGGAAAGGCAGGCAGAGAATTCCCTGCTAGCACCTTCTCTGTGCCTGTTCACATTGCTTTGCAGAATCGCTTTTGTGCAGAAAACAGTAACACTTGTTCAGAACGAAAGAAAGCACAGAGCCCCAGATTTTATGTTGTCCTGGAGAGCTTGCAGAGCACTGGGGAAAGGCAGGCAGAGAATTCCCTGCTAGCACCTTCTCTGTGCCTGGGAAGCAGAAGTGTTCACATTGCTTCGCAGAATCGCTTTTCTGCAGAAAACAGTAACACTTGTTCAGAACGAAAGAAAGCACAGAGCCCCAGATTTTATGTTGTCCTGGAGAGCTTGCAGAGCACTGGGGAAAGGCAGGCAGAGAATTCCCTGCTAGCACCTTCTCTGTGCCTGGGAAGCACAAGTGTTCACATTGCTTCGCAGAATCGCTTTTGTGCAGAAAACAGTAACACTTGTTCAGAACGAAAGAAAGCACAGAGCCCCAGATTTTATGTTGTCCTGGAGAGCTTGCAGAGCACTGGGGAAAGGCAGGCAGAGAATTCCCTGCTAGCACCTTCTCTGTGCCTGGGAAGCACAAGTGTTCACATTGCTTCGCAGAATCGCTTTTGTGCAGAAAACAGTAACACTTGTTCAGAACGAAAGAAAGCACAGAACCCCAGATTTTATGTTGTCTTGGAGAGCTTGCAGAGCACTGAGGAAGGCAGGCAGAGAATTCCCTGCTAGCACCTTCTCTGTGCCTGTTCACATTGCTTCGCAGAATCGCTTTTGTGCAGAAAACAGTAACACTTGTTCAGAACGAAAGAAAGCACAGAGCCCCAGATTTTATGTTGTCCTGGAGAGCTTGCACAGCACTGGGGAAAGGCAGGCAGAGAATTCCCTGCTAGCACCTTCTCTGTGCCTGGGAAGCACAAGTGTTCACATTGCTTCGCAGAATCGCTTTTCTGCAGAAAACAGTAACACTTGTTCAGAACGAAAGAAAGCACAGAGCCCCAGATTTGCTGTTGTCCTGGAGAGCTTGCAGAGCACTGGGGAAAGGCAGGCAGAGAATTCCCTGCTAGCACCTTCTCTGTGCCTGGGAAGCAGAAGTGTTCACATTGCTTTGCAGAATCGCTTTTGTGCAGAAAACAGTAACACTTGTTCAGAATGAAAGAAAGCACAGAGCCCCAGATTTTATGTTGTCCTGGAGAGCTTGCAGAGCACTGGGGAAAGGCAGGCAGAGAATTCCCTGCTAGCACCTTCTCTGTGCCTGGGAAGCAGAAGTGTTCACATTGCTTCGCAGAATCGCTTTTGTGCAGAAAACAGTAACACTTGTTCAGAACGAAAGAAAGCACAGAGCCCCAGATTTTATGTTGTCCTGGAGAGCTTGCAGAGCACTGGGGAAAGGCAGGCAGAGAATTCCCTGCTAGCACCTTCTCTGTGCCTGGGAAGCACAAGTGTTCATATTGCTTCGCAGAATCGCTTTTGTGCAGAAAACAGTAACACTTGTTCAGAACGAAAGAAAGCACAGAGCCCCAGATTTTATGTTGTCCTGGAGAGCTTGCAGAGCACTGGGGAAAGGCAGGCAGAGAATTCCCTGCTAGCACCTTCTCTGTGCCTGGGAAGCACAAGTGTTCATATTGCTTCGCAGAATCGCTTTTGTGCAGAAAACAGTAACACTTGTTCAGAACGAAAGAAAGCACAGAGCCCCAGATTTTATGTTGTCCTGGAGAGCTTGCAGAGCACTGGGGAAAGGCAGGCAGAGAATTCCCTGCTAGCACCTTCTCTGTGCCTGTTCACATTGCTTTGCAGAATCGCTTTTGTGCAGAAAACAGTAACACTTGTTCAGAACGAAAGAAAGCACAGAGCCCCAGATTTGCTGTTGTCCTGGAGAGCTTGCAGAGCACTGGGGAAAGGCAGGCAGAGAATTCCCTGCTAGCACCTTCTCTGTGCCTGGGAAGCACAAGTGTTCACATTGCTTCGCAGAATCGCTTTTGTGCAGAAAACAGTAACACTTGTTCAGAATGAAAGAAAGCACAGAACCCCAGATTTTATGTTGTCCTGGAGAGCTTGCAGAGCACTAAGGAAAGGCAGGCAGA
Source organism: Strix uralensis (assembly GCF_047716275.1). NCBI lineage: Eukaryota > Metazoa > Chordata > Aves > Strigiformes > Strigidae > Strix > Strix uralensis. Next base: position 8,114,080 of record NC_133972.1, on the reverse strand, counting down.
GAATTCCCTGATAGCACCTTCTCTGTGCCTGTTCACATTGCTTCGCAGAATCGCTTTTGTGCAGAAAACAGTAACACTTGTTCAGAACGAAAGAAAGCACAGAGCCCCAGATTTTATGTTGTCCTGGAGAGCTTGCAGAGCACTGGGGAAAGGCAGGCAGAGAATTCCCTGCTAGCACCTTCTCTGTGCCTGGGAAGCACAAGTGTTCATATTGCTTCGCAGAATCGCTTTTTCTGCAGAAAACAGTAACACTTGTTCAGAATGAAAGAAAGCACAGAACCCCAGATTTTATGTTGTCCTGGAGAGATTGCAGAGCACTGAGGAAACGCAGGCAGAGAATTCCCTGATAGCACCTTCTCTGTGCCTGTTCACATTGCTTTGCAGAATCGCTTTTGTGCAGAAAACAGTAACACTTGTTCAGAACGAAAGAAAGCACAGAGCCCCAGATTTTATGTTGTCCTGGAGAGCTTGCAGAGCACTGGGGAAAGGCAGGCAGAGAATTCCCTGCTAGCACCTTCTCTGTGCCTGGGAAGCAGAAGTGTTCACATTGCTTCGCAGAATCGCTTTTGTGCAGAAAATAGTAACACTTGTTCAGAACGAAAGAAAGCACAGAGCCCCAGATTTTATGTTGTCCTGGAGAGCTTGCAGAGCACTGGGGAAAGGCAGGCAGAGATTTCCCTGCTAGCACCTTCTCTGTGCCTGGGAAGCACAAGTGTTCACATTGCTTCGCAGAATCGCTTTTGTGCAGAAAACAGTAACACTTGTTCAGAACGAAAGAAAGCACAGAGCCCCAGATTTTATGTTGTCCTGGAGAGCTTGCAGAGCACTGGGGAAAGGCAGGCAGAGAATTCCCTGCTAGCACCTTCTCTGTGCCTGGGAAGCACAAGTGTTCACATTGCTTCGCAGAATCGCTTTTGTGCAGAAAACAGTAACACTTGTTCAGAACGAAAGAAAGCACAGAGCCCCAGATTTGCTGTTGTCCTGGAGAGCTTGCAGAGCACTGGGGAAAGGCAGGCAGAGAATTCCCTGCTAGCACCTTCTCTGTGCCTGGGAAGCACAAGTGTTCACATTGCTTCGCAGAATCGCTTTTGTGCAGAAAACAGTAACACTTGTTCAGAACGAAAGAAAGCACAGAGCCCCAGATTTTATGTTGTCCTGGAGAGCTTGCAGAGCACTGGGGAAAGGCAGGCAGAGAATTCCCTGCTAGCACCTTCTCTGTGCCTGGGAAGCAGAAGTGTTCACATTGCTTCGCAGAATCGCTTTTGTGCAGAAAACAGTAACACTTGTTCAGAACGAAAGAAAGCACAGAGCCCCAGATTTTATGTTGTCCTGGAGAGCTTGCAGAGCACTGGGGAAAGGCAGGCAGAGAATTCCCTGCTAGCACCTTCTCTGTGCCTGGGAAGCAGAAGTGTTCACATTGCTTCGCAGAATCGCTTTTGTGCAGAAAACAGTAACACTTGTTCAGAACGAAAGAAAGCACAGAGCCCCAGATTTTATGTTGTCCTGGAGAGCTTGCAGAGCACTGAGGAAAGGCAGGCAGAGAATTCCCTGCTAGCACCTTCTCTGTGCCTGTTCACATTGCTTTGCAGAATCGCTTTTGTGCAGAAAACAGTAACACTTGTTCAGAACGAAAGAAAGCACAGAGCCCCAGATTTTATGTTGTCCTGGAGAGCTTGCAGAGCACTGGGGAAAGGCAGGCAGAGAATTCCCTGCTAGCACCTTCTCTGTGCCTGGGAAGCAGAAGTGTTCACAGTGCTTCGCAGAATCGCTTTTCTGCAGAAAACAGTAACACTTGTTCAGAACGAAAGAAAGCACAGAGCCCCAGATTTTATGTTGTCCTGGAGAGCTTGCAGAGCACTGGGGAAAGGCAGGCAGAGAATTCCCTGCTAGCACCTTCTCTGTGCCTGGGAAGCAGAAGTGTTCACATTGCTTCGCAGAATCGCTTTTCTGCAGAAAACAGTAACACTTGTTCAGAACGAAAGAAAGCACAGAGCCCCAGATTTATGTTGTCCTGGAGAGCTTGCAGAGCACTGGGGAAAGGCAGGCAGAGAATTCCCTGCTAGCACCTTCTCTGTGCCTGTTCACATTGCTTCGCAGAATCGCTTTTGTGCAGAAAACAGTAACACTTGTTCAGAACGAAAGAAAGCACAGAGCCCCAGATTTTATGTTGTCCTGGAGAGCTTGCAGAGCACTGGGGAAAGGCAGGCAGAGAATTCCCTGCTAGCACCTTCTCTGTGCCTGGGAAGCACAAGTGTTCACATTGCTTCGCAGAATCGCTTTTGTGCAGAAAACAGTAACACTTGTTCAGAACGAAAGAAAGCACAGAACCCCAGATTTTATGTTGTCTTGGAGAGCTTGCAGAGCACTGAGGAAGGCAGGCAGAGAATTCCCTGCTAGCACCTTCTCTGTGCCTGTTCACATTGCTTCGCAGAATCGCTTTTGTGCAGAAAACAGTAACACTTGTTCAGAACGAAAGAAAGCACAGAGCCCCAGATTTTATGTTGTCCTGGAGAGCTTGCACAGCACTGGGGAAAGGCAGGCAGAGAATTCCCTGCTAGCACCTTCTCTGTGCCTGGGAAGCACAAGTGTTCACATTGCTTCGCAGAATCGCTTTTCTGCAGAAAACAGTAACACTTGTTCAGAACGAAAGAAAGCACAGAGCCCCAGATTTGCTGTTGTCCTGGAGAGCTTGCAGAGCACTGGGGAAAGGCAGGCAGAGAATTCCCTGCTAGCACCTTCTCTGTGCCTGGGAAGCAGAAGTGTTCACATTGCTTTGCAGAATCGCTTTTGTGCAGAAAACAGTAACACTTGTTCAGAATGAAAGAAAGCACAGAGCCCCAGATTTTATGTTGTCCTGGAGAGCTTGCAGAGCACTGGGGAAAGGCAGGCAGAGAATTCCCTGCTAGCACCTTCTCTGTGCCTGGGAAGCAGAAGTGTTCACATTGCTTCGCAGAATCGCTTTTGTGCAGAAAACAGTAACACTTGTTCAGAACGAAAGAAAGCACAGAGCCCCAGATTTTATGTTGTCCTGGAGAGCTTGCAGAGCACTGGGGAAAGGCAGGCAGAGAATTCCCTGCTAGCACCTTCTCTGTGCCTGGGAAGCACAAGTGTTCATATTGCTTCGCAGAATCGCTTTTGTGCAGAAAACAGTAACACTTGTTCAGAACGAAAGAAAGCACAGAGCCCCAGATTTTATGTTGTCCTGGAGAGCTTGCAGAGCACTGGGGAAAGGCAGGCAGAGAATTCCCTGCTAGCACCTTCTCTGTGCCTGGGAAGCACAAGTGTTCATATTGCTTCGCAGAATCGCTTTTGTGCAGAAAACAGTAACACTTGTTCAGAACGAAAGAAAGCACAGAGCCCCAGATTTTATGTTGTCCTGGAGAGCTTGCAGAGCACTGGGGAAAGGCAGGCAGAGAATTCCCTGCTAGCACCTTCTCTGTGCCTGTTCACATTGCTTTGCAGAATCGCTTTTGTGCAGAAAACAGTAACACTTGTTCAGAACGAAAGAAAGCACAGAGCCCCAGATTTGCTGTTGTCCTGGAGAGCTTGCAGAGCACTGGGGAAAGGCAGGCAGAGAATTCCCTGCTAGCACCTTCTCTGTGCCTGGGAAGCACAAGTGTTCACATTGCTTCGCAGAATCGCTTTTGTGCAGAAAACAGTAACACTTGTTCAGAATGAAAGAAAGCACAGAACCCCAGATTTTATGTTGTCCTGGAGAGCTTGCAGAGCACTAAGGAAAGGCAGGCAGAGAATTCCCTGATAGCACCTTCTCTGTGCCTGTTCACATTGCTTCGCAGAATCGCTTTTGTGCAGAAAACAGTAACACTTGTTCAGAACGAAAGAAAGCACAGAGCCCCAGATTTTATGTTGTCCTGGAGAGCTTGCAGAGCACTGGGGAAAGGCAGGCAGAGAATTCCCTGCTAGCACCTTCTCTGTGCCTGGGAAGCACAAGTGTTCATATTGCTTCGCAGAATCGCTTTTTCTGCAGAAAACAGTAACACTTGTTCAGAATGAAAGAAAGCACAGAACCCCAGATTTTATGTTGTCCTGGAGAGATTGCAGAGCACTGAGGAAACGCAGGCAGAGAATTCCCTGCTAGCACCTTCTCTGTGCCTGTTCACATTGCTTTGCAGAATCGCTTTTGTGCAGAAAACAGTAACACTTGTTCAGAACGAAAGAAAGCACAGAGCCCCAGATTTTATGTTGTCCTGGAGAGCTTGCAGAGCACTGGGGAAAGGCAGGCAGAGAATTCCCTGCTAGCACCTTCTCTGTGCCTGGGAAGCAGAAGTGTTCACATTGCTTCGCAGAATCGCTTTTGTGCAGAAAACAGTAACACTTGTTCAGAACGAAAGAAAGCACAGAGCCCCAGATTTTATGTTGTCCTGGAGAGCTTGCAGAGCACTGGGGAAAGGCAGGCAGAGAATTCCCTGCTAGCACCTTCTCTGTGCCTGGGAAGCACAAGTGTTCACATTGCTTCGCAGAATCGCTTTTGTGCAGAAAACAGTAACACTTGTTCAGAACGAAAGAAAGCACAGAGCCCCAGATTTTATGTTGTCCTGGAGAGCTTGCAGAGCACTGGGGAAAGGCAGGCAGAGAATTCCCTGCTAGCACCTTCTCTGTGCCTGGGAAGCACAAGTGTTCACATTGCTTCGCAGAATCGCTTTTCTGCAGAAAACAGTAACACTTGTTCAGAACGAAAGAAAGCACAGAGCCCCAGATTTGCTGTTGTCCTGGAGAGCTTGCAGAGCACTGGGGAAAGGCAGGCAGAGAATTCCCTGCTAGCACCTTCTCTGTGCCTGGGAAGCACAAGTGTTCACATTGCTTCGCAGAATCGCTTTTGTGCAGAAAACAGTAACACTTGTTCAGAACGAAAGAAAGCACAGAGCCCCAGATTTTATGTTGTCCTGGAGAGCTTGCAGAGCACTGGGGAAAGGCAGGCAGAGAATTCCCTGCTAGCACCTTCTCTGTGCCTGGGAAGCAGAAGTGTTCACATTGCTTCGCAGAATCGCTTTTGTGCAGAAAACAGTAACACTTGTTCAGAACGAAAGAAAGCACAGAGCCCCAGATTTTATGTTGTCCTGGAGAGCTTGCAGAGCACTGGGGAAAGGCAGGCAGAGAATTCCCTGCTAGCACCTTCTCTGTGCCTGGGAAGCAGAAGTGTTCACATTGCTTCGCAGAATCGCTTTTGTGCAGAAAACAGTAACACTTGTTCAGAACGAAAGAAAGCACAGAGCCCCAGATTTTATGTTGTCCTGGAGAGCTTGCAGAGCACTGAGGAAAGGCAGGCAGAGAATTCCCTGCTAGCACCTTCTCTGTGCCTGTTCACATTGCTTTGCAGAATCGCTTTTGTGCAGAAAACAGTAACACTTGTTCAGAACGAAAGAAAGCACAGAGCCCCAGATTTTATGTTGTCCTGGAGAGCTTGCAGAGCACTGGGGAAAGGCAGGCAGAGAATTCCCTGCTAGCACCTTCTCTGTGCCTGGGAAGCAGAAGTGTTCACAGTGCTTCGCAGAATCGCTTTTCTGCAGAAAACAGTAACACTTGTTCAGAACGAAAGAAAGCACAGAGCCCCAGATTTGCTGTTGTCCTGGAGAGCTTGCAGAGCACTGGGGAAAGGCAGGCAGAGAATTCCCTGCTAGCACCTTCTCTGTGCCTGGGAAGCACAAGTGTTCACATTGCTTCGCAGAATCGCTTTTCTGCAGAAAACAGTAACACTTGTTCAGAACGAAAGAAAGCACAGAGCCCCAGATTTATGTTGTCCTGGAGAGCTTGCAGAGCACTGGGGAAAGGCAGGCAGAGAATTCCCTGCTAGCACCTTCTCTGTGCCTGTTCACATTGCTTCGCAGAATCGCTTTTGTGCAGAAAACAGTAACACTTGTTCAGAATGAAAGAAAGCACAGAGCCCCAGATTTTATGTTGTCCTGGAGAGCTTGCAGAGCACTGGGGAAAGGCAGGCAGAGAATTCCCTGCTAGCACCTTCTCTGTGCCTGGGAAGCACAAGTGTTCACATTGCTTCGCAGAATCGCTTTTGTGCAGAAAACAGTAACACTTGTTCAGAACGAAAGAAAGCACAGAGCCCCAGATTTTATGTTGTCCTGGAGAGCTTGCAGAGCACTGGGGAAAGGCAGGCAGAGAATTCCCTGCTAGCACCTTCTCTGTGCCTGGGAAGCAGAAGTGTTCACATTGCTTCGCAGAATCGCTTTTGTGCAGAAAACAGTAACACTTGTTCAGAACGAAAGAAAGCACAGAGCCCCAGATTTTATGTTGTCCTGGAGAGCTTGCAGAGCACTGGGGAAAGGCAGGCAGAGAATTCCCTGCTAGCACCTTCTCTGTGCCTGGGAAACACAAGTGTTCACATTGCTTTGCAGAATCGCTTTTGTGCAGAAAACATTAACACTTGTTCAGAACGAAAGAAAGCACAGAGCCCCAGATTTTATGTTGTCCTGGAGAGCTTGCAGAGCACTGGGGAAAGGCAGGCAGAGAATTCCCTGCTAGCACCTTCTCTGTGCCTGGGAAGCAGAAGTGTTCACATTGCTTCGCAGAATCGCTTTTGTGCAGAAAACAGTAACACTTGTTCAGAACGAAAGAAAGCACAGAGCCCCAGATTTGCTGTTGTCCTGGAGAGCTTGCAGAGCACTGGGGAAAGGCAGGCAGAGAATTCCCTGCTAGCACCTTCTCTGTGCCTGGGAAGCACAAGTGTTCACATTGCTTCGCAGAATCGCTTTTGTGCAGAAAACAGTAACACTTGTTCAGAACGAAAGAAAGCACAGAGCCCCAGATTTTATGTTGTCCTGGAGAGCTTGCAGAGCACTGGGGAAAGGCAGGCAGAGAATTCCCTGCTAGCACCTTCTCTGTGCCTGGGAAGCAGAAGTGTTCACATTGCTTCGCAGAATCGCTTTTGTGCAGAAAACAGTAACACTTGTTCAGAACGAAAGAAAGCACAGAGCCCCAGATTTTATGTTGTCCTGGAGAGCTTGCAGAGCACTGGGGAAAGGCAGGCAGAGAATTCCCTGCTAGCACCTTCTCTGTGCCTGGGAAGCACAAGTGTTCACATTGCTTCGCAGAATCGCTTTTGTGCAGAAAACAGTAACACTTGTTCAGAACGAAAGAAAGCACAGAACCCCAGATTTTATGTTGTCTTGGAGAGCTTGCAGAGCACTGAGGAAGGCAGGCAGAGAATTCCCTGCTAGCACCTTCTCTGTGCCTGTTCACATTGCTTCGCAGAATCGCTTTTGTGCAGAAAACAGTAACACTTGTTCAGAACGAAAGAAAGCACAGAGCCCCAGATTTTATGTTGTCCTGGAGAGCTTGCACAGCACTGGGGAAAGGCAGGCAGAGAATTCCCTGCTAGCACCTTCTCTGTGCCTGGGAAGCAGAAGTGTTCACATTGCTTCGCAGAATCGCTTTTGTGCAGAAAACAGTAACACTTGTTCAGAACGAAAGAAAGCACAGAGCCCCAGATTTTATGTTGTCCTGGAGAGCTTGCAGAGCACTGGGGAAAGGCAGGCAGAGAATTCCCTGCTAGCACCTTCTCTGTGCCTGGGAAACACAAGTGTTCACATTGCTTTGCAGAATCGCTTTTGTGCAGAAAACATTAACACTTGTTCAGAACGAAAGAAAGCACAGAGCCCCAGATTTTATGTTGTCCTGGAGAGCTTGCAGAGCACTGGGGAAAGGCAGGCAGAGAATTCCCTGCTAGCACCTTCTCTGTGCCTGGGAAGCAGAAGTGTTCACATTGCTTCGCAGAATCGCTTTTGTGCAGAAAACAGTAACACTTGTTCAGAACGAAAGAAAGCACAGAGCCCCAGATTTGCTGTTGTCCTGGAGAGCTTGCAGAGCACTGGGGAAAGGCAGGCAGAGAATTCCCTGCTAGCACCTTCTCTGTGCCTGGGAAGCACAAGTGTTCACATTGCTTCGCAGAATCGCTTTTGTGCAGAAAACAGTAACACTTGTTCAGAACGAAAGAAAGCACAGAGCCCCAGATTTTATGTTGTCCTGGAGAGCTTGCAGAGCACTGGGGAAAGGCAGGCAGAGAATTCCCTGCTAGCACCTTCTCTGTGCCTGGGAAGCAGAAGTGTTCACATTGCTTCGCAGAATCGCTTTTGTGCAGAAAACAGTAACACTTGTTCAGAACGAAAGAAAGCACAGAGCCCCAGATTTTATGTTGTCCTGGAGAGCTTGCAGAGCACTGGGGAAAGGCAGGCAGAGAATTCCCTGCTAGCACCTTCTCTGTGCCTGGGAAGCAGAAGTGTTCACATTGCTTCGCAGAATCGCTTTTGTGCAGAAAACAGTAACACTTGTTCAGAACGAAAGAAAGCACAGAGCCCCAGATTTTATGTTGTCCTGGAGAGCTTGCAGAGCACTGGGGAAAGGCAGGCAGAGAATTCCCTGCTAGCACCTTCTCTGTGCCTGTTCACATTGCTTTGCAGAATCGCTTTTGTGCAGAAAACAGTAACACTTGTTCAGAACGAAAGAAAGCACAGAGCCCCAGATTTTATGTTGTCCTTGAGAGCTTGCAGAGCACTGGGGAAAGGCAGGCAGAGAATTCCCTGCTAGCACCTTCTCTGTGCCTGGGAAGCAGAAGTGTTCACAGTGCTTCGCAGAATCGCTTTTCTGCAGAAAACAGTAACACTTGTTCAGAACGAAAGAAAGCACAGAGCCCCAGATTTTATGTTGTCCTGGAGAGCTTGCAGAGCACTGGGGAAAGGCAGGCAGAGAATTCCCTGCTAGCACCTTCTCTGTGCCTGGGAAGCAGAAGTGTTCACATTGCTTCGCAGAATCGCTTTTGTGCAGAAAACAGTAACACTTGTTCAGAACGAAAGAAAGCACAGAGCCCCAGATTTATGTTGTCCTGGAGAGCTTGCAGAGCACTGGGGAAAGGCAGGCAGAGAATTCCCTGCTAGCACCTTCTCTGTGCCTGTTCACATTGCTTCGCAGAATCGCTTTTGTGCAGAAAACAGTAACACTTGTTCAGAACGAAAGAAAGCACAGAGCCCCAGATTTTATGTTGTCCTGGAGAGCTTGCAGAGCACTGGGGAAAGGCAGGCAGAGAATTCCCTGCTAGCACCTTCTCTGTGCCTGGGAAGCACAAGTGTTCACATTGCTTCGCAGAATCGCTTTTGTGCAGAAAACAGTAACACTTGTTCAGAACGAAAGAAAGCACAGAACCCCAGATTTTATGTTGTCTTGGAGAGCTTGCAGAGCACTGAGGAAGGCAGGCAGAGAATTCCCTGCTAGCACCTTCTCTGTGCCTGTTCACATTGCTTCGCAGAATCGCTTTTGTGCAGAAAACAGTAACACTTGTTCAGAACGAAAGAAAGCACAGAGCCCCAGATTTTATGTTGTCCTGGAGAGCTTGCACAGCACTGGGGAAAGGCAGGCAGAGAATTCCCTGCTAGCACCTTCTCTGTGCCTGGGAAGCACAAGTGTTCACATTGCTTCGCAGAATCGCTTTTCTGCAGAAAACAGTAACACTTGTTCAGAACGAAAGAAAGCACAGAGCCCCAGATTTGCTGTTGTCCTGGAGAGCTTGCAGAGCACTGGGGAAAGGCAGGCAGAGAATTCCCTGCTAGCACCTTCTCTGTGCCTGGGAAGCAGAAGTGTTCACATTGCTTTGCAGAATCGCTTTTGTGCAGAAAACAGTAACACTTGTTCAGAATGAAAGAAAGCACAGAGCCCCAGATTTTATGTTGTCCTGGAGAGCTTGCAGAGCACTGGGGAAAGGCAGGCAGAGAATTCCCTGCTAGCACCTTCTCTGTGCCTGGGAAGCAGAAGTGTTCATATTGCTTCGCAGAATCGCTTTTGTGCAGAAAACAGTAACACTTGTTCAGAACGAAAGAAAGCACAGAGCCCCAGATTTTATGTTGTCCTGGAGAGCTTGCAGAGCACTGGGGAAAGGCAGGCAGAGAATTCCCTGCTAGCACCTTCTCTGTGCCTGGGAAGCACAAGTGTTCATATTGCTTCGCAGAATCGCTTTTGTGCAGAAAACAGTAACACTTGTTCAGAACGAAAGAAAGCACAGAGCCCCAGATTTTATGTTGTCCTGGAGAGCTTGCAGAGCACTGGGGAAAGGCAGGCAGAGAATTCCCTGCTAGCACCTTCTCTGTGCCTGTTCACATTGCTTTGCAGAATCGCTTTTGTGCAGAAAACAGTAACACTTGTTCAGAACGAAAGAAAGCACAGAGCCCCAGATTTGCTGTTGTCCTGGAGAGCTTGCAGAGCACTGGGGAAAGGCAGGCAGAGAATTCCCTGCTAGCACCTTCTCTGTGCCTGGGAAGCACAAGTGTTCACATTGCTTCGCAGAATCGCTTTTGTGCAGAAAACAGTAACACTTGTTCAGAATGAAAGAAAGCACAGAACCCCAGATTTTATGTTGTCCTGGAGAGCTTGCAGAGCACTAAGGAAAGGCAGGCAGAGAATTCCCTGATAGCACCTTCTCTGTGCCTGTTCACATTGCTTCGCAGAATCGCTTTTGTGCAGAAAACAGTAACACTTGTTCAGAACGAAAGAAAGCACAGAGCCCCAGATTTTATGTTGTCCTGGAGAGCTTGCAGAGCACTGGGGAAAGGCAGGCAGAGAATTCCCTGCTAGCACCTTCTCTGTGCCTGGGAAGCACAAGTGTTCATATTGCTTCGCAGAATCGCTTTTTCTGCAGAAAACAGTAACACTTGTTCAGAATGAAAGAAAGCACAGAACCCCAGATTTTATGTTGTCCTGGAGAGATTGCAGAGCACTGAGGAAACGCAGGCAGAGAATTCCCTGCTAGCACCTTCTCTGTGCCTGTTCACATTGCTTTGCAGAATCGCTTTTGTGCAGAAAACAGTAACACTTGTTCAGAACGAAAGAAAGCACAGAGCCCCAGATTTTATGTTGTCCTGGAGAGCTTGCAGAGCACTGGGGAAAGGCAGGCAGAGAATTCCCTGCTAGCACCTTCTCTGTGCCTGGGAAGCAGAAGTGTTCACATTGCTTCGCAGAATCGCTTTTGTGCAGAAAACAGTAACACTTGTTCAGAACGAAAGAAAGCACAGAGCCCCAGATTTTATGTTGTCCTGGAGAGCTTGCAGAGCACTGGGGAAAGGCAGGCAGAGAATTCCCTGCTAGCACCTTCTCTGTGCCTGGGAAGCACAAGTGTTCACATTGCTTCGCAGAATCGCTTTTGTGCAGAAAACAGTAACACTTGTTCAGAACGAAAGAAAGCACAGAGCCCCAGATTTTATGTTGTCCTGGAGAGCTTGCAGAGCACTGGGGAAAGGCAGGCAGAGAATTCCCTGCTAGCACCTTCTCTGTGCCTGGGAAGCACAAGTGTTCACATTGCTTCGCAGAATCGCTTTTCTGCAGAAAACAGTAACACTTGTTCAGAACGAAAGAAAGCACAGAGCCCCAGATTTGCTGTTGTCCTGGAGAGCTTGCAGAGCACTGGGGAAAGGCAGGCAGAGAATTCCCTGCTAGCACCTTCTCTGTGCCTGGGAAGCACAAGTGTTCACATTGCTTCGCAGAATCGCTTTTGTGCAGAAAACAGTAACACTTGTTCAGAACGAAAGAAAGCACAGAGCCCCAGATTTTATGTTGTCCTGGAGAGCTTGCAGAGCACTGGGGAAAGGCAGGCAGAGAATTCCCTGCTAGCACCTTCTCTGTGCCTGGGAAGCAGAAGTGTTCACATTGCTTCGCAGAATCGCTTTTGTGCAGAAAACAGTAACACTTGTTCAGAACGAAAGAAAGCACAGAGCCCCAGATTTTATGTTGTCCTGGAGAGCTTGCAGAGCACTGGGGAAAGGCAGGCAGAGAATTCCCTGCTAGCACCTTCTCTGTGCCTGGGAAGCAGAAGTGTTCACATTGCTTCGCAGAATCGCTTTTGTGCAGAAAACAGTAACACTTGTTCAGAACGAAAGAAAGCACAGAGCCCCAGATTTTATGTTGTCCTGGAGAGCTTGCAGAGCACTGAGGAAAGGCAGGCAGAGAATTCCCTGCTAGCACCTTCTCTGTGCCTGTTCACATTGCTTTGCAGAATCGCTTTTGTGCAGAAAACAGTAACACTTGTTCAGAACGAAAGAAAGCACAGAGCCCCAGATTTTATGTTGTCCTGGAGAGCTTGCAGAGCACTGGGGAAAGGCAGGCAGAGAATTCCCTGCTAGCACCTTCTCTGTGCCTGGGAAGCAGAAGTGTTCACAGTGCTTCGCAGAATCGCTTTTCTGCAGAAAACAGTAACACTTGTTCAGAACGAAAGAAAGCACAGAGCCCCAGATTTGCTGTTGTCCTGGAGAGCTTGCAGAGCACTGGGGAAAGGCAGGCAGAGAATTCCCTGCTAGCACCTTCTCTGTGCCTGGGAAGCAGAAGTGTTCACATTGCTTCGCAGAATCGCTTTTCTGCAGAAAACAGTAACACTTGTTCAGAACGAAAGAAAGCACAGAGCCCCAGATTTATGTTGTCCTGGAGAGCTTGCAGAGCACTGGGGAAAGGCAGGCAGAGAATTCCCTGCTAGCACCTTCTCTGTGCCTGTTCACATTGCTTCGCAGAATCGCTTTTGTGCAGAAAACAGTAACACTTGTTCAGAATGAAAGAAAGCACAGAGCCCCAGATTTTATGTTGTCCTGGAGAGCTTGCAGAGCACTGGGGAAAGGCAGGCAGAGAATTCCCTGCTAGCACCTTCTCTGTGCCTGGGAAGCACAAGTGTTCACATTGCTTCGCAGAATCGCTTTTGTGCAGAAAACAGTAACACTTGTTCAGAACGAAAGAAAGCACAGAGCCCCAGATTTTATGTTGTCCTGGAGAGCTTGCAGAGCACTGGGGAAAGGCAGGCAGAGAATTCCCTGCTAGCACCTTCTCTGTGCCTGGGAAGCAGAAGTGTTCACATTGCTTCGCAGAATCGCTTTTGTGCAGAAAACAGTAACACTTGTTCAGAACGAAAGAAAGCACAGAGCCCCAGATTTTATGTTGTCCTGGAGAGCTTGCAGAGCACTGGGGAAAGGCAGGCAGAGAATTCCCTGCTAGCACCTTCTCTGTGCCTGGGAAACACAAGTGTTCACATTGCTTTGCAGAATCGCTTTTGTGCAGAAAACATTAACACTTGTTCAGAACGAAAGAAAGCACAGAGCCCCAGATTTGCTGTTGTCCTGGAGAGCTTGCAGAGCACTGGGGAAAGGCAGGCAGAGAATTCCCTGCTAGCACCTTCTCTGTGCCTGGGAAGCAGAAGTGTTCACATTGCTTCGCAGAATCGCTTTTGTGCAGAAAACAGTAACACTTGTTCAGAACGAAAGAAAGCACAGAGCCCCAGATTTTATGTTGTCCTGGAGAGCTTGCAGAGCACTGGGGAAAGGCAGGCAGAGAATTCCCTGCTAGCACCTTCTCTGTGCCTGGGAAGCACAAGTGTTCACATTGCTTCGCAGAATCGCTTTTGTGCAGAAAACAGTAACACTTGTTCAGAATGAAAGAAAGCACAGAACCCCAGATTTTATGTTGTCCTGGAGAGCTTGCAGAGCACTGAGGAAAGGCAGGCAGAGAATTCCCTGCTAGCACCTTCTCTGTGCCTGTTCACATTGCTTTGCAGAATCGCTTTTGTGCAGAAAACAGTAACACTTGTTCAGAACGAAAGAAAGCACAGAGCCCCAGATTTTATGTTGTCCTGGAGAGCTTGCAGAGCACTGGGGAAAGGCAGGCAGAGAATTCCCTGCTAGCACCTTCTCTGTGCCTGGGAAACAGAAGTGTTCACATTGCTTCGCAGAATCGCTTTTCTGCAGAAAACAGTAACACTTGTTCAGAACGAAAGAAAGCACAGAGCCCCAGATTTTATGTTGTCCTGGAGAGCTTGCAGAGCACTGGGGAAAGGCAGGCAGAGAATTCCCTGCTAGCACCTTCGCAGTGCCTGGGAAGCACAAGTGTTCACATTGCTTCGCAGAATCGCTTTTGTGCAGAAAACAGTAACACTTGTTCAGAACGAAAGAAAGCACAGAGCCCCAGATTTTATGTTGTCCTGGAGAGCTTGCAGAGCACTGGGGAAAGGCAGGCAGAGAATTCCCTGCTAGCACCTTCTCTGTGCCTGGGAAGCAGAAGTGTTCACATTGCTTCGCAGAATCGCTTTTGTGCAGAAAACAGTAACACTTGTTCAGAACGAAAGAAAGCACAGAGCCCCAGATTTGCTGTTGTCCTGGAGAGCTTGCAGAGCACTGGGGAAAGGCAGGCAGAGAATTCCCTGCTAGCACCTTCTCTGTGCCTGGGAAGCACAAGTGTTCACATTGCTTCGCAGAATCGCTTTTCTGCAGAAAACAGTAACACTTGTTCAGAACGAAAGAAAGCACAGAGCCCCAGATTTTATGTTGTCCTGGAGAGCTTGCAGAGCACTGGGGAAAGGCAGGCAGAGAATTCCCTGCTAGCACCTTCTCTGTGCCTGGGAAGCACAAGTGTTCACATTGCTTCGCAGAATCGCTTTTGTGCAGAAAACAGTAACACTTGTTCAGAACGAAAGAAAGCACAGAACCCCAGATTTTATGTTGTCTTGGAGAGCTTGCAGAGCACTGAGGAAGGCAGGCAGAGAATTCCCTGCTAGCACCTTCTCTGTGCCTGTTCACATTGCTTCGCAGAATCGCTTTTGTGCAGAAAACAGTAACACTTGTTCAGAACGAAAGAAAGCACAGAGCCCCAGATTTTATGTTGTCCTGGAGAGCTTGCACAGCACTGGGGAAAGGCAGGCAGAGAATTCCCTGCTAGCACCTTCTCTGTGCCTGGGAAGCAGAAGTGTTCACATTGCTTCGCAGAATCGCTTTTCTGCAGAAAACAGTAACACTTGTTCAGAACGAAAGAAAGCACAGAGCCCCAGATTTGCTGTTGTCCTGGAGAGCTTGCAGAGCACTGGGGAAAGGCAGGCAGAGAATTCCCTGCTAGCACCTTCTCTGTGCCTGGGAAGCAGAAGTGTTCACATTGCTTTGCAGAATCGCTTTTGTGCAGAAAACAGTAACACTTGTTCAGAATGAAAGAAAGCACAGAGCCCCAGATTTTATGTTGTCCTGGAGAGCTTGCAGAGCACTGGGGAAAGGCAGGCAGAGAATTCCCTGCTAGCACCTTCTCTGTGCCTGGGAAGCAGAAGTGTTCACATTGCTTCGCAGAATCGCTTTTGTGCAGAAAACAGTAACACTTGTTCAGAACGAAAGAAAGCACAGAGCCCCAGATTTTATGTTGTCCTGGAGAGCTTGCAGAGCACTGGGGAAAGGCAGGCAGAGAATTCCCTGCTAGCACCTTCTCTGTGCCTGGGAAGCACAAGTGTTCATATTGCTTCGCAGAATCGCTTTTGTGCAGAAAACAGTAACACTTGTTCAGAACGAAAGAAAGCACAGAGCCCCAGATTTTATGTTGTCCTGGAGAGCTTGCAGAGCACTGGGGAAAGGCAGGCAGAGAATTCCCTGCTAGCACCTTCTCTGTGCCTGGGAAGCACAAGTGTTCATATTGCTTCGCAGAATCGCTTTTGTGCAGAAAACAGTAACACTTGTTCAGAACGAAAGAAAGCACAGAGCCCCAGATTTTATGTTGTCCTGGAGAGCTTGCAGAGCACTGGGGAAAGGCAGGCAGAGAATTCCCTGCTAGCACCTTCTCTGTGCCTGGGAAGCACAAGTGTTCACATTGCTTCGCAGAATCGCTTTTGTGCAGAAAACAGTAACACTTGTTCAGAATGAAAGAAAGCACAGAACCCCAGATTTTATGTTGTCCTGGAGAGCTTGCAGAGCACTAAGGAAAGGCAGGCAGAGAATTCCCTGATAGCACCTTCTCTGTGCCTGTTCACATTGCTTCGCAGAATCGCTTTTGTGCAGAAAACAGTAACACTTGTTCAGAACGAAAGAAAGCACAGAGCCCCAGATTTTATGTTGTCCTGGAGAGCTTGCAGAGCACTGGGGAAAGGCAGGCAGAGAATTCCCTGCTAGCACCTTCTCTGTGCCTGGGAAGCACAAGTGTTCATATTGCTTCGCAGAATCGCTTTTTCTGCAGAAAACAGTAACACTTGTTCAGAATGAAAGAAAGCACAGAACCCCAGATTTTATGTTGTCCTGGAGAGATTGCAGAGCACTGAGGAAAGGCAGGCAGAGAATTCCCTGATAGCACCTTCTCTGTGCCTGTTCACATTGCTTTGCAGAATCGCTTTTGTGCAGAAAACAGTAACACTTGTTCAGAACGAAAGAAAGCACAGAGCCCCAGATTTTATGTTGTCCTGGAGAGCTTGCAGAGCACTGGGGAAAGGCAGGCAGAGAATTCCCTGCTAGCACCTTCTCTGTGCCTGGGAAGCACAAGTGTTCACATTGCTTTGCAGAATCGCTTTTGTGCAGAAAATAGTAACACTTGTTCAGAACGAAAGAAAGCACAGAGCCCCAGATTTTATGTTGTCCTGGAGAGCTTGCAGAGCACTGGGGAAAGGCAGGCAGAGAATTCCCTGCTAGCACCTTCTCTGTGCCTGGGAAGCACAAGTGTTCACATTGCTTCGCAGAATCGCTTTTGTGCAGAAAACAGTAACACTTGTTCAGAACGAAAGAAAGCACAGAGCCCCAGATTTTATGTTGTCCTGGAGAGCTTGCAGAGCACTGGGGAAAGGCAGGCAGAGAATTCCCTGCTAGCACCTTCTCTGTGCCTGGGAAGCACAAGTGTTCACATTGCTTCGCAGAATCGCTTTTCTGCAGAAAACAGTAACACTTGTTCAGAACGAAAGAAAGCACAGAGCCCCAGATTTTATGTTGTCCTGGAGAGATTGCAGAGCACTGGGGAAAGGCAGGCAGAGAATTCCCTGCTAGCACCTTCTCTGTGCCTGGGAAGCACAAGTGTTCACATTGCTTTGCAGAATCGCTTTTGTGCAGAAAACATTAACACTTGTTCAGAACGAAAGAAAGCACAGAGCCCCAGATTTTATGTTGTCCTGGAGAGCTTGCAGAGCACTGGGGAAAGGCAGGCAGAGAATTCCCTGCTAGCACCTTCTCTGTGCCTGGGAAGCAGAAGTGTTCACATTGCTTCGCAGAATCGCTTTTGTGCAGAAAACAGTAACACTTGTTCAGAACGAAAGAAAGCACAGAGCCCCAGATTTTATGTTGTCCTGGAGAGCTTGCAGAGCACTGGGGAAAGGCAGGCAGAGAATTCCCTGCTAGCACCTTCTCTGTGCCTGGGAAGCACAAGTGTTCATATTGCTTCGCAGAATCGCTTTTGTGCAGAAAACAGTAACACTTGTTCAGAACGAAAGAAAGCACAGAGCCCCAGATTTTATGTTGTCCTGGAGAGCTTGCAGAGCACTGGGGAAAGGCAGGCAGAGAATTCCCTGCTAGCACCTTCTCTGTGCCTGGGAAGCACAAGTGTTCATATTGCTTCGCAGAATCGCTTTTGTGCAGAAAACAGTAACACTTGTTCAGAACGAAAGAAAGCACAGAGCCCCAGATTTTATGTTGTCCTGGAGAGCTTGCAGAGCACTGGGGAAAGGCAGGCAGAGAATTCCCTGCTAGCACCTTCTCTGTGCCTGGGAAGCACAAGTGTTCACATTGCTTCGCAGAATCGCTTTTGTGCAGAAAACAGTAACACTTGTTCAGAATGAAAGAAAGCACAGAACCCCAGATTTTATGTTGTCCTGGAGAGCTTGCAGAGCACTAAGGAAAGGCAGGCAGAGAATTCCCTGATAGCACCTTCTCTGTGCCTGTTCACATTGCTTCGCAGAATCGCTTTTGTGCAGAAAACAGTAACACTTGTTCAGAACGAAAGAAAGCACAGAGCCCCAGATTTTATGTTGTCCTGGAGAGCTTGCAGAGCACTGGGGAAAGGCAGGCAGAGAATTCCCTGCTAGCACCTTCTCTGTGCCTGGGAAGCACAAGTGTTCATATTGCTTCGCAGAATCGCTTTTTCTGCAGAAAACAGTAACACTTGTTCAGAATGAAAGAAAGCACAGAACCCCAGATTTTATGTTGTCCTGGAGAGATTGCAGAGCACTGAGGAAACGCAGGCAGAGAATTCCCTGCTAGCACCTTCTCTGTGCCTGTTCACATTGCTTTGCAGAATCGCTTTTGTGCAGAAAACAGTAACACTTGTTCAGAACGAAAGAAAGCACAGAGCCCCAGATTTTATGTTGTCCTGGAGAGCTTGCAGAGCACTGGGGAAAGGCAGGCAGAGAATTCCCTGCTAGCACCTTCTCTGTGCCTGGGAAGCAGAAGTGTTCACATTGCTTTGCAGAATCGCTTTTGTGCAGAAAATAGTAACACTTGTTCAGAACGAAAGAAAGCACAGAGCCCCAGATTTTATGTTGTCCTGGAGAGCTTGCAGAGCACTGGGGAAAGGCAGGCAGAGAATTCCCTGCTAGCACCTTCTCTGTGCCTGGGAAGCACAAGTGTTCACATTGCTTCGCAGAATCGCTTTTGTGCAGAAAACAGTAACACTTGTTCAGAACGAAAGAAAGCACAGAGCCCCAGATTTTATGTTGTCCTGGAGAGCTTGCAGAGCACTGGGGAAAGGCAGGCAGAGAATTCCCTGCTAGCACCTTCTCTGTGCCTGGGAAGCACAAGTGTTCACATTGCTTCGCAGAATCGCTTTTCTGCAGAAAACAGTAACACTTGTTCAGAACGAAAGAAAGCACAGAGCCCCAGATTTTATGTTGTCCTGGAGAGATTGCAGAGCACTGGGGAAAGGCAGGCAGAGAATTCCCTGCTAGCACCTTCTCTGTGCCTGGGAAGCACAAGTGTTCACATTGCTTTGCAGAATCGCTTTTGTGCAGAAAACATTAACACTTGTTCAGAACGAAAGAAAGCACAGAGCCCCAGATTTTATGTTGTCCTGGAGAGCTTGCAGAGCACTGGGGAAAGGCAGGCAGAGAATTCCCTGCTAGCACCTTCTCTGTGCCTGGGAAGCACAAGTGTTCACATTGCTTCGCAGAATCGCTTTTGTGCAGAAAACAGTAACACTTGTTCAGAACGAAAGAAAGCACAGAGCCCCAGATTTTATGTTGTCCTGGAGAGCTTGCAGAGCACTGGGGAAAGGCAGGCAGAGAATTCCCTGCTAGCACCTTCTCTGTGCCTGGGAAGCAGAAGTGTTCACATTGCTTCGCAGAATCGCTTTTGTGCAGAAAACAGTAACACTTGTTCAGAACGAAAGAAAGCACAGAGCCCCAGATTTTATGTTGTCCTGGAGAGCTTGCAGAGCACTGGGGAAAGGCAGGCAGAGAATTCCCTGCTAGCACCTTCTCTGTGCCTGGGAAGCACAAGTGTTCATATTGCTTCGCAGAATCGCTTTTGTGCAGAAAACAGTAACACTTGTTCAGAACGAAAGAAAGCACAGAGCCCCAGATTTTATGTTGTCCTGGAGAGCTTGCAGAGCACTGGGGAAAGGCAGGCAGAGAATTCCCTGCTAGCACCTTCTCTGTGCCTGGGAAGCAGAAGTGTTCACATTGCTTCGCAGAATCGCTTTTGTGCAGAAAACAGTAACACTTGTTCAGAACGAAAGAAAGCACAGAGCCCCAGATTTTATGTTGTCCTGGAGAGCTTGCAGAGCACTGGGGAAAGGCAGGCAGAGAATTCCCTGCTAGCACCTTCTCTGTGCCTGGGAAGCACAAGTGTTCACATTGCTTCGCAGAATCGCTTTTGTGCAGAAAACAGTAACACTTGTTCAGAACGAAAGAAAGCACAGAGCCCCAGATTTTATGTTGTCCTGGAGAGCTTGCAGAGCACTGGGGAAAGGCAGGCAGAGAATTCCCTGCTAGCACCTTCTCTGTGCCTGGGAAGCACAAGTGTTCACATTGCTTCGCAGAATCGCTTTTGTGCAGAAAACAGTAACACTTGTTCAGAACGAAAGAAAGCACAGAGCCCCAGATTTGCTGTTGTCCTGGAGAGCTTGCAGAGCACTGGGGAAAGGCAGGCAGAGAATTCCCTGCTAGCACCTTCTCTGTGCCTGGGAAGCAGAAGTGTTCACATTGCTTCGCAGAATCGCTTTTGTGCAGAAAACAGTAACACTTGTTCAGAACGAAAGAAAGCACAGAGCCCCAGATTTTATGTTGTCCTGGAGAGCTTGCAGAGCACTGGGGAAAGGCAGGCAGAGAATTCCCTGCTAGCACCTTCTCTGTGCCTGGGAAGCACAAGTGTTCACATTGCTTCGCAGAATCGCTTTTGTGCAGAAAACAGTAACACTTGTTCAGAACGAAAGAAAGCACAGAACCCCAGATTTTATGTTGTCCTGGAGAGCTTGCAGAGCACTGGGGAAAGGCAGGCAGAGAATTCCCTGCTAGCACCTTCTCTGTGCCTGGGAAGCAGAAGTGTTCACATTGCTTTGCAGAATCGCTTTTGTGCAGAAAACAGTAACACTTGTTCAGAACGAAAGAAAGCACAGAGCCCCAGATTTGCTGTTGTCCTGGAGAGCTTGCAGAGCACTGGGGAAAGGCAGGCAGAGAATTCCCTGCTAGCACCTTCTCTGTGCCTGGGAAGCAGAAGTGTTCACATTGCTTTGCAGAATCGCTTTTGTGCAGAAAACAGTAACACTTGTTCAGAACGAAAGAAAGCACAGAGCCCCAGATTTTATGTTGTCCTGGAGAGCTTGCAGAGCACTGGGGAAAGGCAGGCAGAGAATTCCCTGCTAGCACCTTCTCTGTGCCTGGGAAGCAGAAGTGTTCACATTGCTTCGCAGAATCGCTTTTGTGCAGAAAACAGTAACACTTGTTCAGAACGAAAGAAAGCACAGAGCCCCAGATTTTATGTTGTCCTGGAGAGCTTGCAGAGCACTGGGGAAAGGCAGGCAGAGAATTCCCTGCTAGCACCTTCTCTGTGCCTGGGAAGCACAAGTGTTCATATTGCTTCGCAGAATCGCTTTTGTGCAGAAAACAGTAACACTTGTTCAGAACGAAAGAAAGCACAGAGCCCCAGATTTGCTGTTGTCCTGGAGAGCTTGCAGAGCACTGGGGAAAGGCAGGCAGAGAATTCCCTGCTAGCACCTTCTCTGTGCCTGGGAAGCAGAAGTGTTCACATTGCTTCGCAGAATCGCTTTTGTGCAGAAAACAGTAACACTTGTTCAGAATGAAAGAAAGCACAGAACCCCAGATTTTATGTTGTCCTGGAGAGCTTGCAGAGCACTAAGGAAAGGCAGGCAGAGAATTCCCTGATAGCGCCTTCTCTGTGCCTGTTCACATTGCTTCGCAGAATCGCTTTTGTGCAGAAAACAGTAACACTTGTTCAGAACGAAAGAAAGCACAGAGCCCCAGATTTTATGTTGTCCTGGAGAGATTGCAGAGCACTGAGGAAACGCAGGCAGAGAATTCCCTGCTAGCACCTTCTCTGTGCCTGTTCACATTGCTTTGCAGAATCGCTTTTGTGCAGAAAACAGTAACACTTGTTCAGAACGAAAGAAAGCACAGAGCCCCAGATTTTATGTTGTCCTGGAGAGCTTGCAGAGCACTGGGGAAAGGCAGGCAGAGAATTCCCTGCTAGCACCTTCTCTGTGCCTGGGAAGCAGAAGTGTTCACATTGCTTTGCAGAATCGCTTTTGTGCAGAAAACAGTAACACTTGTTCAGAACGAAAGAAAGCACAGAGCCCCAGATTTTATGTTGTCCTGGAGAGCTTGCAGAGCACTGGGGAAAGGCAGGCAGAGAATTCCCTGCTAGCACCTTCTCTGTGCCTGGGAAGCAGAAGTGTTCACATTGCTTTGCAGAATCGCTTTTGTGCAGAAAACAGTAACACTTGTTCAGAACGAAAGAAAGCACAGAGCCCCAGATTTTATGTTGTCCTGGAGAGCTTGCAGAGCACTGGGGAAAGGCAGGCAGAGAATTCCCTGCTAGCACCTTCTCTGTGCCTGGGAAGCAGAAGTGTTCACACTGCTTCGCAGAATCGCTTTTGTGCAGAAAACAGTAACACTTGTTCAGAACGAAAGAAAGCACAGAGCCCCAGATTTGCTGTTGTCCTGGAGAGCTTGCAGAGCACTGGGGAAAGGCAGGCAGAGAATTCCCTGCTAGCACCTTCTCTGTGCCTGGGAAGCACAAGTGTTCACATTGCTTCGCAGAATCGCTTTTCTGCAGAAAACAGTAACACTTGTTCAGAACGAAAGAAAGCACAGAGCCCCAGATTTTATGTTGTCCTGGAGAGCTTGCAGAGCACTGGGGAAAGGCAGGCAGAGAATTCCCTGCTAGCACCTTCTCTGTGCCTGGGAAGCACAAGTGTTCACATTGCTTTGCAGAATCGCTTTTGTGCAGAAAACATTAACACTTGTTCAGAACGAAAGAAAGCACAGAGCCCCAGATTTTATGTTGTCCTGGAGAGCTTGCAGAGCACTGGGGAAAGGCAGGCAGAGAATTCCCTGCTAGCACCTTCTCTGTGCCTGGGAAGCACAAGTGTTCACATTGCTTCGCAGAATCGCTTTTGTGCAGAAAACAGTAACACTTGTTCAGAACGAAAGAAAGCACAGAGCCCCAGATTTGCTGTTGTCCTGGAGAGCTTGCAGAGCACTGGGGAAAGGCAGGCAGAGAATTCCCTGCTAGCACCTTCTCTGTGCCTGGGAAGCAGAAGTGTTCACATTGCTTCGCAGAATCGCTTTTGTGCAGAAAACAGTAACACTTGTTCAGAACGAAAGAAAGCACAGAGCCCCAGATTTTATGTTGTCCTGGAGAGCTTGCAGAGCACTGGGGAAAGGCAGGCAGAGAATTCCCTGCTAGCACCTTCTCTGTGCCTGGGAAGCAGAAGTGTTCACATTGCTTCGCAGAATCGCTTTTGTGCAGAAAACAGTAACACTTGTTCAGAACGAAAGAAAGCACAGAGCCCCAGATTTTATGTTGTCCTGGAGAGCTTGCAGAGCACTGGGGAAAGGCAGGCAGAGAATTCCCTGCTAGCACCTTCTCTGTGCCTGGGAAGCACAAGTGTTCACATTGCTTCGCAGAATCGCTTTTGTGCAGAAAACAGTAACACTTGTTCAGAACGAAAGAAAGCACAGAGCCCCAGATTTTATGTTGTCCTGGAGAGCTTGCAGAGCACTGGGGAAAGGCAGGCAGAGAATTCCCTGCTAGCACCTTCTCTGTGCCTGGGAAGCACAAGTGTTCACATTGCTTTGCAGAATCGCTTTTGTGCAGAAAACAGTAACACTTGTTCAGAACGAAAGAAAGCACAGAGCCCCAGATTTGCTGTTGTCCTGGAGAGCTTGCAGAGCACTGGGGAAAGGCAGGCAGAGAATTCCCTGCTAGCACCTTCTCTGTGCCTGGGAAGCAGAAGTGTTCACATTGCTTCGCAGAATCGCTTTTGTGCAGAAAACAGTAACACTTGTTCAGAACGAAAGAAAGCACAGAGCCCCAGATTTTATGTTGTCCTGGAGAGCTTGCAGAGCACTGGGGAAAGGCAGGCAGAGAATTCCCTGCTAGCACCTTCTCTGTGCCTGGGAAGCACAAGTGTTCACATTGCTTCGCAGAATCGCTTTTGTGCAGAAAACAGTAACACTTGTTCAGAACGAAAGAAAGCACAGAACCCCAGATTTTATGTTGTCCTGGAGAGCTTGCAGAGCACTGGGGAAAGGCAGGCAGAGAATTCCCTGCTAGCACCTTCTCTGTGCCTGGGAAGCAGAAGTGTTCACATTGCTTCGCAGAATCGCTTTTGTGCAGAAAACAGTAACACTTGTTCAGAACGAAAGAAAGCACAGAGCCCCAGATTTGCTGTTGTCCTGGAGAGCTTGCAGAGCACTGGGGAAAGGCAGGCAGAGAATTCCCTGCTAGCACCTTCTCTGTGCCTGGGAAGCAGAAGTGTTCACATTGCTTTGCAGAATCGCTTTTGTGCAGAAAACAGTAACACTTGTTCAGAACGAAAGAAAGCACAGAGCCCCAGATTTTATGTTGTCCTGGAGAGCTTGCAGAGCACTGGGGAAAGGCAGGCAGAGAATTCCCTGCTAGCACCTTCTCTGTGCCTGGGAAGCAGAAGTGTTCACATTGCTTCGCAGAATCGCTTTTGTGCAGAAAACAGTAACACTTGTTCAGAACGAAAGAAAGCACAGAGCCCCAGATTTTATGTTGTCCTGGAGAGCTTGCAGAGCACTGGGGAAAGGCAGGCAGAGAATTCCCTGCTAGCACCTTCTCTGTGCCTGGGAAGCACAAGTGTTCACATTGCTTCGCAGAATCGCTTTTGTGCAGAAAACAGTAACACTTGTTCAGAATGAAAGAAAGCACAGAACCCCAGATTTTATGTTGTCCTGGAGAGCTTGCAGAGCACTGATGAAAGGCAGGCAGAGAATTCCCTGCTAGCACCTTCTCTGTGCCTGTTCACATTGCTTTGCAGAATCGCTTTTGTGCAGAAAACAGTAACACTTGTTCAGAACGAAAGAAAGCACAGAGCCCCAGATTTTATGTTGTCCTGGAGAGCTTGCAGAGCACTGGGGAAAGGCAGGCAGAGAATTCCCTGCTAGCACCTTCTCTGTGCCTGGGAAGCAGAAGTGTTCACATTGCTTCGCAGAATCGCTTTTGTGCAGAAAACAGTAACACTTGTTCAGAACGAAAGAAAGCACAGAGCCCCAGATTTATGTTGTCCTGGAGAGCTTGCAGAGCACTGGGGAAAGGCAGGCAGAGAATTCCCTGCTAGCACCTTCTCTGTGCCTGGGAAGCAGAAGTGTTCACCTTGCTTCGCAGAATCGCTTTTGAGCAGAAAACAGTAACACTTGTTCAGAACGAAAGAAAGCACAGAGCCCCAGATTTTATGTTGTCCTGGAGAGCTTGCAGAGCACTGGGGAAAGGCAGGCAGAGAATTCCCTGCTAGCACCTTCTCTGTGCCTGGGAAGCACAAGTGTTCATATTGCTTCGCAGAATCGCTTTTCTGCAGAAAACAGTAACACTTGTTCAGAATGAAAGAAAGCACAGAACCCCAGATTTTATGTTGTCCTGGAGAGATTGCAGAGCACTGAGGAAAGGCAGGCAGAGAATTCCCTGCTAGCACCTTCGCAGTGCCTGGGAAGCACAAGTGTTCACATTGCTTCGCAGAATCGCTTTTGTGCAGAAAACAGTAACACTTGTTCAGAACGAAAGAAAGCACAGAGCCCCAGATTTTATGTTGTCCTGGAGAGCTTGCAGAGCACTGGGGAAAGGCAGGCAGAGAATTCCCTGCTAGCACCTTCTCTGTGCCTGGGAAGCAGAAGTGTTCACATTGCTTCGCAGAATCGCTTTTGTGCAGAAAACAGTAACACTTGTTCAGAATGAAAGAAAGCACAGAGCCCCAGATTTTATGTTGTCCTGGAGAGCTTGCAGAGCACTGGGGAAAGGCAGGCAGAGAATTCCCTGCTAGCACCTTCTCTGTGCCTGGGAAGCACAAGTGTTCACATTGCTTCGCAGAATCGCTTTTGTGCAGAAAACAGTAACACTTGTTCAGAACGAAAGAAAGCACAGAGCCCCAGATTTTATGTTGTCCTGGAGAGCTTGCAGAGCACTGGGGAAAGGCAGGCAGAGAATTCCCTGCTAGCACCTTCTCTGTGCCTGGGAAGCACAAGTGTTCACATTGCTTCGCAGAATCGCTTTTGTGCAGAAAACAGTAACACTTGTTCAGAATGAAAGAAAGCACAGAACCCCAGATTTTATGTTGTCCTGGAGAGCTTGCAGAGCACTGAGGAAAGGCAGGCAGAGAATTCCCTGCTAGCACCTTCTCTGTGCCTGTTCACATTGCTTTGCAGAATCGCTTTTGTGCAGAAAACAGTAACACTTGTTCAGAACGAAAGAAAGCACAGAGCCCCAGATTTGCTGTTGTCCTGGAGAGCTTGCAGAGCACTGGGGAAAGGCAGGCAGAGAATTCCCTGCTAGCACCTTCTCTGTGCCTGGGAAGCACAAGTGTTCACATTGCTTCGCAGAATCGCTTTTGTGCAGAAAACAGTAACACTTGTTCAGAACGAAAGAAAGCACAGAGCCCCAGATTTTATGTTGTCCTGGAGAGCTTGCAGAGCACTGGGGAAAGGCAGGCAGAGAATTCCCTGCTAGCACCTTCTCTGTGCCTGTTCACATTGCTTCGCAGAATCGCTTTTGTGCAGAAAACAGTAACACTTGTTCAGAACGAAAGAAAGCACAGAGCCCCAGATTTTATGTTGTCCTGGAGAGCTTGCAGAGCACTGGGGAAAGGCAGGCAGAGAATTCCCTGCTAGCACCTTCTCTGTGCCTGGGAAGCACAAGTGTTCACATTGCTTCGCAGAATCGCTTTTGTGCAGAAAACAGTAACACTTGTTCAGAACGAAAGAAAGCACAGAACCCCAGATTTTATGTTGTCCTGGAGAGCTTGCAGAGCACTGGGGAAAGGCAGGCAGAGAATTCCCTTCTAGCACCTTCTCTGTGCCTGTTCACTTTTCCTCGCAGAATCGCTTTTGTGCAGAAAACAGTAACACTTGTTCAGAACGAAAGAAAGCACAGAGCCCCAGATTTTATGTTGTCCTGGAGAGCTTGCAGAGCACTGGGGAAAGGCAGGCAGAGAATTCCCTGTTAGCACCTTCGCAGTGCCTGGGAAGCACAAGTGTTCACATTGCTTCGCAGAATCGCTTTTGTGCAGAAAACAGTAACACTTGTTCAGAACGAAAGAAAGCACAGAGCCCCAGATTTTATGTTGTTCTGGAGAGCTTGCAGAGCACTGGGGAAAGGCAGGCAGAGAATTCCCTGCTAGCACCTTCTCTGTGCCTGGGAAGCACAAGTGTTCACATTGCTTCGCAGAATCGCTTTTGTGCAGAAAACAGTAACACTTGTTCAGAACGAAAGAAAGCACAGAGCCCCAGATTTGCTGTTGTCCTGGAGAGCTTGCAGAGCACTGGGGAAAGGCAGGCAGAGAATTCCCTGCTAGCACCTTCTCTGTGCCTGGGAAGCACAAGTGTTCACATTGCTTCGCAGAATCGCTTTTGTGCAGAAAACAGTAACACTTGTTCAGAACGAAAGAAAGCACAGAGCCCCAGATTTGCTGTTGTCCTGGAGAGCTTGCAGAGCACTGGGGAAAGGCAGGCAGAGAATTCCCTGCTAGCACCTTCTCTGTGCCTGGGAAGCACAAGTGTTCACATTGCTTCGCAGAATCGCTTTTGTGCAGAAAACAGTAACACTTGTTCAGAACGAAAGAAAGCACAGAGCCCCAGATTTTATGTTGTCCTGGAGAGCTTGCAGAGCACTGGGGAAAGGCAGGCAGAGAATTCCCTGCTAGCACCTTCTCTGTGCCTGGGAAGCACAAGTGTTCATATTGCTTCGCAGAATCGCTTTTCTGCAGAAAACAGTAACACTTGTTCAGAATGAAAGAAAGCACAGAACCCCAGATTTTATGTTGTCCTGGAGAGATTGCAGAGCACTGAGGAAACGCAGGCAGAGAATTCCCTGCTAGCACCTTCTCTGTGCCTGTTCACATTGCTTTGCAGAATCGCTTTTGTGCAGAAAACAGTAACACTTGTTCAGAACGAAAGAAAGCACAGAGCCCCAGATTTTATGTTGTCCTGGAGAGCTTGCAGAGCACTGGGGAAAGGCAGGCAGAGAATTCCCTGCTAGCACCTTCTCTGTGCCTGGGAAGCAGAAGTGTTCACATTGCTTTGCAGAATCGCTTTTGTGCAGAAAACAGTAACACTTGTTCAGAACGAAAGAAAGCACAGAGCCCCAGATTTTATGTTGTCCTGGAGAGCTTGCAGAGCACTGGGGAAAGGCAGGCAGAGAATTCCCTGCTAGCACCTTCTCTGTGCCTGGGAAGCAGAAGTGTTCACATTGCTTCGCAGAATCGCTTTTGTGCAGAAAACAGTAACACTTGTTCAGAACGAAAGAAAGCACAGAGCCCCAGATTTTATGTTGTCCTGGAGAGCTTGCAGAGCACTGGGGAAAGGCAGGCAGAGAATTCCCTGCTAGCACCTTCTCTGTGCCTGGGAAGCAGAAGTGTTCACATTGCTTCGCAGAATCGCTTTTGTGCAGAAAACAGTAACACTTGTTCAGAACGAAAGAAAGCACAGAGCCCCAGATTTTATGTTGTCCTGGAGAGCTTGCAGAGCACTGGGGAAAGGCAGGCAGAGAATTCCCTGCTAGCACCTTCTCTGTGCCTGGGAAGCAGAAGTGTTCACATTGCTTCGCAGAATCGCTTTTGTGCAGAAAACAGTAACACTTGTTCAGAACGAAAGAAAGCACAGAGCCCCAGATTTTATGTTGTCCTGGAGAGCTTGCAGAGCACTGAGGAAAGGCAGGCAGAGAATTCCCTGCTAGCACCTTCTCTGTGCCTGTTCACATTGCTTTGCAGAATCGCTTTTGTGCAGAAAACAGTAACACTTGTTCAGAACGAAAGAAAGCACAGAGCCCCAGATTTGCTGTTGTCCTGGAGAGCTTGCAGAGCACTGGGGAAAGGCAGGCAGAGAATTCCCTGCTAGCACCTTCTCTGTGCCTGGGAAGCACAAGTGTTCACATTGCTTCGCAGAATCGCTTTTGTGCAGAAAACAGTAACACTTGTTCAGAATGAAAGAAAGCACAGAACCCCAGATTTTATGTTGTCCTGGAGAGCTTGCAGAGCACTAAGGAAAGGCAGGCAGAGAATTCCCTGATAGCACCTTCTCTGTGCCTGTTCACATTGCTTCGCAGAATCGCTTTTGTGCAGAAAACAGTAACACTTGTTCAGAACGAAAGAAAGCACAGAGCCCCAGATTTTATGTTGTCCTGGAGAGCTTGCAGAGCACTGGGGAAAGGCAGGCAGAGAATTCCCTGCTAGCACCTTCTCTGTGCCTGGGAAGCACAAGTGTTCATATTGCTTCGCAGAATCGCTTTTCTGCAGAAAACAGTAACACTTGTTCAGAATGAAAGAAAGCACAGAACCCCAGATTTTATGTTGTCCTGGAGAGATTGCAGAGCACTGAGGAAACGCAGGCAGAGAATTCCCTGCTAGCACCTTCTCTGTGCCTGGGAAGCACAAGTGTTCACATTGCTTCGCAGAATCGCTTTTGTGCAGAAAACAGTAACACTTGTTCAGAACGAAAGAAAGCACAGAGCCCCAGATTTTATGTTGTCCTGGAGAGCTTGCAGAGCACTGGGGAAAGGCAGGCAGAGAATTCCCTGCTAGCACCTTCTCTGTGCCTGTTCACATTGCTTCGCAGAATCGCTTTTGTGCAGAAAACAGTAACACTTGTTCAGAACGAAAGAAAGCACAGAGCCCCAGATTTTATGTTGTCCTGGAGAGCTTGCAGAGCACTGGGGAAAGGCAGGCAGAGAATTCCCTGCTAGCACCTTCTCTGTGCCTGGGAAGCACAAGTGTTCACATTGCTTCGCAGAATCGCTTTTGTGCAGAAAACAGTAACACTTGTTCAGAACGAAAGAAAGCACAGAACCCCAGATTTTATGTTGTCCTGGAGAGCTTGCAGAGCACTGGGGAAAGGCAGGCAGAGAATTCCCTTCTAGCACCTTCTCTGTGCCTGTTCACTTTTCCTCGCAGAATCGCTTTTGTGCAGAAAACAGTAACACTTGTTCAGAACGAAAGAAAGCACAGAGCCCCAGATTTTATGTTGTCCTGGAGAGCTTGCAGAGCACTGGGGAAAGGCAGGCAGAGAATTCCCTGTTAGCACCTTCGCAGTGCCTGGGAAGCACAAGTGTTCACATTGCTTCGCAGAATCGCTTTTGTGCAGAAAACAGTAACACTTGTTCAGAACGAAAGAAAGCACAGAGCCCCAGATTTTATGTTGTTCTGGAGAGCTTGCAGAGCACTGGGGAAAGGCAGGCAGAGAATTCCCTGCTAGCACCTTCTCTGTGCCTGGGAAGCACAAGTGTTCACATTGCTTCGCAGAATCGCTTTTGTGCAGAAAACAGTAACACTTGTTCAGAACGAAAGAAAGCACAGAGCCCCAGATTTGCTGTTGTCCTGGAGAGCTTGCAGAGCACTGGGGAAAGGCAGGCAGAGAATTCCCTGCTAGCACCTTCTCTGTGCCTGGGAAGCACAAGTGTTCACATTGCTTCGCAGAATCGCTTTTGTGCAGAAAACAGTAACACTTGTTCAGAACGAAAGAAAGCACAGAGCCCCAGATTTGCTGTTGTCCTGGAGAGCTTGCAGAGCACTGGGGAAAGGCAGGCAGAGAATTCCCTGCTAGCACCTTCTCTGTGCCTGGGAAGCACAAGTGTTCACATTGCTTCGCAGAATCGCTTTTGTGCAGAAAACAGTAACACTTGTTCAGAACGAAAGAAAGCACAGAGCCCCAGATTTTATGTTGTCCTGGAGAGCTTGCAGAGCACTGGGGAAAGGCAGGCAGAGAATTCCCTGCTAGCACCTTCTCTGTGCCTGGGAAGCACAAGTGTTCATATTGCTTCGCAGAATCGCTTTTCTGCAGAAAACAGTAACACTTGTTCAGAATGAAAGAAAGCACAGAACCCCAGATTTTATGTTGTCCTGGAGAGATTGCAGAGCACTGAGGAAACGCAGGCAGAGAATTCCCTGCTAGCACCTTCTCTGTGCCTGTTCACATTGCTTTGCAGAATCGCTTTTGTGCAGAAAACAGTAACACTTGTTCAGAACGAAAGAAAGCACAGAGCCCCAGATTTTATGTTGTCCTGGAGAGCTTGCAGAGCACTGGGGAAAGGCAGGCAGAGAATTCCCTGCTAGCACCTTCTCTGTGCCTGGGAAGCAGAAGTGTTCACATTGCTTTGCAGAATCGCTTTTGTGCAGAAAACAGTAACACTTGTTCAGAACGAAAGAAAGCACAGAGCCCCAGATTTTATGTTGTCCTGGAGAGCTTGCAGAGCACTGGGGAAAGGCAGGCAGAGAATTCCCTGCTAGCACCTTCTCTGTGCCTGGGAAGCAGAAGTGTTCACATTGCTTCGCAGAATCGCTTTTGTGCAGAAAACAGTAACACTTGTTCAGAACGAAAGAAAGCACAGAGCCCCAGATTTTATGTTGTCCTGGAGAGCTTGCAGAGCACTGGGGAAAGGCAGGCAGAGAATTCCCTGCTAGCACCTTCTCTGTGCCTGGGAAGCACAAGTGTTCACATTGCTTCGCAGAATCGCTTTTGTGCAGAAAACAGTAACACTTGTTCAGAACGAAAGAAAGCACAGAACCCCAGATTTTATGTTGTCCTGGAGAGCTTGCAGAGCACTGGGGAAAGGCAGGCAGAGAATTCCCTTCTAGCACCTTCTCTGTGCCTGTTCACTTTTCCTCGCAGAATCGCTTTTGTGCAGAAAACAGTAACACTTGTTCAGAACGAAAGAAAGCACAGAGCCCCAGATTTTATGTTGTCCTGGAGAGCTTGCAGAGCACTGGGGAAAGGCAGGCAGAGAATTCCCTGTTAGCACCTTCGCAGTGCCTGGGAAGCACAAGTGTTCACATTGCTTCGCAGAATCGCTTTTGTGCAGAAAACAGTAACACTTGTTCAGAACGAAAGAAAGCACAGAGCCCCAGATTTTATGTTGTTCTGGAGAGCTTGCAGAGCACTGGGGAAAGGCAGGCAGAGAATTCCCTGCTAGCACCTTCTCTGTGCCTGGGAAGCACAAGTGTTCACATTGCTTCGCAGAATCGCTTTTGTGCAGAAAACAGTAACACTTGTTCAGAACGAAAGAAAGCACAGAGCCCCAGATTTGCTGTTGTCCTGGAGAGCTTGCAGAGCACTGGGGAAAGGCAGGCAGAGAATTCCCTGCTAGCACCTTCTCTGTGCCTGGGAAGCACAAGTGTTCACATTGCTTCGCAGAATCGCTTTTGTGCAGAAAACAGTAACACTTGTTCAGAACGAAAGAAAGCACAGAGCCCCAGATTTGCTGTTGTCCTGGAGAGCTTGCAGAGCACTGGGGAAAGGCAGGCAGAGAATTCCCTGCTAGCACCTTCTCTGTGCCTGGGAAGCACAAGTGTTCACATTGCTTCGCAGAATCGCTTTTGTGCAGAAAACAGTAACACTTGTTCAGAACGAAAGAAAGCACAGAGCCCCAGATTTTATGTTGTCCTGGAGAGCTTGCAGAGCACTGGGGAAAGGCAGGCAGAGAATTCCCTGCTAGCACCTTCTCTGTGCCTGGGAAGCACAAGTGTTCATATTGCTTCGCAGAATCGCTTTTCTGCAGAAAACAGTAACACTTGTTCAGAATGAAAGAAAGCACAGAACCCCAGATTTTATGTTGTCCTGGAGAGATTGCAGAGCACTGAGGAAACGCAGGCAGAGAATTCCCTGCTAGCACCTTCTCTGTGCCTGTTCACATTGCTTTGCAGAATCGCTTTTGTGCAGAAAACAGTAACACTTGTTCAGAACGAAAGAAAGCACAGAGCCCCAGATTTTATGTTGTCCTGGAGAGCTTGCAGAGCACTGGGGAAAGGCAGGCAGAGAATTCCCTGCTAGCACCTTCTCTGTGCCTGGGAAGCAGAAGTGTTCACATTGCTTTGCAGAATCGCTTTTGTGCAGAAAACAGTAACACTTGTTCAGAACGAAAGAAAGCACAGAGCCCCAGATTTTATGTTGTCCTGGAGAGCTTGCAGAGCACTGGGGAAAGGCAGGCAGAGAATTCCCTGCTAGCACCTTCTCTGTGCCTGGGAAGCAGAAGTGTTCACATTGCTTCGCAGAATCGCTTTTGTGCAGAAAACAGTAACACTTGTTCAGAACGAAAGAAAGCACAGAGCCCCAGATTTTATGTTGTCCTGGAGAGCTTGCAGAGCACTGGGGAAAGGCAGGCAGAGAATTCCCTGCTAGCACCTTCTCTGTGCCTGGGAAGCAGAAGTGTTCACATTGCTTCGCAGAATCGCTTTTGTGCAGAAAACAGTAACACTTGTTCAGAACGAAAGAAAGCACAGAGCCCCAGATTTTATGTTGTCCTGGAGAGCTTGCAGAGCACTGGGGAAAGGCAGGCAGAGAATTCCCTGCTAGCACCTTCTCTGTGCCTGGGAAGCACAAGTGTTCACATTGCTTCGCAGAATCGCTTTTGTGCAGAAAACAGTAACACTTGTTCAGAACGAAAGAAAGCACAGAGCCCCAGATTTTATGTTGTCCTGGAGAGATTGCAGAGCACTGAGCAAACGCAGGCAGAGAATTCCCTGCTAGCACCTTCTCTGTGCCTGGGAAGCACAAGTGTTCACATTGCTTCGCAGAATCGCTTTTGTGCAGAAAACAGTAACACTTGTTCAGAACGAAAGAAAGCACAGAGCCCCAGATTTTATGTTGTCCTGGAGAGCTTGCAGAGCACTGGGGAAAGGCAGGCAGAGAATTCCCTGCTAGCACCTTCTCTGTGCCTGGGAAGCAGAAGTGTTCACATTGCTTTGCAGAATCGCTTTTGTGCAGAAAACAGTAACACTTGTTCAGAACGAAAGAAAGCACAGAGCCCCAGATTTTATGTTGTCCTGGAGAGATTGCAGAGCACTGGGGAAAGTCAGGCAGAGAATTCCCTGCTAGCACCTTCTCTGTGCCTGGGAAGCACAAGTGTTCACATTGCTTCGCAGAATCGCTTTTGTGCAGAAAACAGTAACACTTGTTCAGAACGAAAGAAAGCACAGAGCCCCAGATTTGCTGTTGTCCTGGAGAGCTTGCAGAGCACTGGGGAAAGGCAGGCAGAGAATTCCCTGCTAGCACCTTCTCTGTGCCTGGGAAGCAGAAGTGTTCACATTGCTTCGCAGAATCGCTTTTGTGCAGAAAACAGTAACACTTGTTCAGAACGAAAGAAAGCACAGAGCCCCAGATTTTATGTTGTCCTGGAGAGCTTGCAGAGCACTGGGGAAAGGCAGGCAGAGAATTCCCTGCTAGCACCTTCTCTGTGCCTGGGAAGCAGAAGTGTTCACATTGCTTCGCAGAATCGCTTTTGTGCAGAAAACAGTAACACTTGTTCAGAACGAAAGAAAGCACAGAGCCCCAGATTTTATGTTGTCCTGGAGAGCTTGCAGAGCACTGGGGAAAGGCAGGCAGAGAATTCCCTGCTAGCACCTTCTCTGTGCCTGGGAAGCACAAGTGTTCACATTACTTCGCAGAATCGCTTTTGTGCAGAAAACAGTAACACTTGTTCAGAACGAAAGAAAGCACAGAGCCCCAGATTTTATGTTGTCCTGGAGAGCTTGCAGAGCACTGGGGAAAGGCAGGCAGAGAATTCCCTGCTAGCACCTTCTCTGTGCCTGGGAAGCACAAGTGTTCACATTGCTTCGCAGAATCGCTTTTGTGCAGAAAACAGTAACACTTGTTCAGAACGAAAGAAAGCACAGAGCCCCAGATTTTATGTTGTCCTGGAGAGCTTGCAGAGCACTGGGGAAGGCAGGCAGAGAATTCCCTGCTAGCACCTTCTCTGTGCCTGGGAAGCAGAAGTGTTCACATTGCTTCGCAGAATCGCTTTTGTGCAGAAAACAGTAACACTTGTTCAGAACGAAAGAAAGCACAGAGCCCCAGATTTTATGTTGTCCTGGAGAGCTTGCAGAGCACTGAGGAAGGCAGGCAGAGAATTCCCTGCTAGCACCTTCTCTGTGCCTGTTCACATTGCTTCGCAGAATCGCTTTTGTGCAGAAAACAGTAACACTTGTTCAGAACGAAAGAAAGCACAGAGCCCCAGATTTTATGTTGTCCTGGAGAGCTTGCAGAGCACTGGGGAAAGGCAGGCAGAGAATTCCCTGCTAGCACCTTCTCTGTGCCTGGGAAGCACAAGTGTTCACATTGCTTCGCAGAATCGCTTTTGTGCAGAAAACAGTAACACTTGTTCAGAATGAAAGAAAGCACAGAACCCCAGATTTTATGTTGTCCTGGAGAGCTTGCAGAGCACTGGGGAAAGGCAGGCAGAGAATTCCCTGCTAGCACCTTCTCTGTGCCTGTTCACATTGCTTTGCAGAATCGCTTTTGTGCAGAAAACAGTAACACTTGTTCAGAATGAAAGAAAGCACAGAACCCCAGATTTTATGTTGTCCTGGAGAGCTTGCAGAGCACTAAGGAAAGGCAGGCAGAGAATTCCCTGATAGCACCTTCTCTGTGCCTGTTCACATTGCTTCGCAGAATCGCTTTTGTGCAGAAAACAGTAACACTTGTTCAGAACGAAAGAAAGCACAGAGCCCCAGATTTTATGTTGTCCTGGAGAGCTTGCAGAGCACTGGGGAAAGGCAGGCAGAGAATTCCCTGCTAGCACCTTCTCTGTGCCTGGGAAGCACAAGTGTTCATATTGCTTCGCAGAATCGCTTTTCTGCAGAAAACAGTAACACTTGTTCAGAATGAAAGAAAGCACAGAACCCCAGATTTTATGTTGTCCTGGAGAGATTGCAGAGCACTGAGGAAACGCAGGCAGAGAATTCCCTGATAGCACCTTCTCTGTGCCTGTTCACATTGCTTTGCAGAATCGCTTTTGTGCAGAAAACAGTAACACTTGTTCAGAACGAAAGAAAGCACAGAGCCCCAGATTTTATGTTGTCCTGGAGAGCTTGCAGAGCACTGGGGAAAGGCAGGCAGAGAATTCCCTGCTAGCACCTTCTCTGTGCCTGGGAAGCAGAAGTGTTCACATTGCTTTGCAGAATCGCTTTTGTGCAGAAAACAGTAACACTTGTTCAGAACGAAAGAAAGCACAGAGCCCCAGATTTTATGTTGTCCTGGAGAGCTTGCAGAGCACTGGGGAAAGGCAGGCAGAGAATTCCCTGCTAGCACCTTCTCTGTGCCTGGGAAGCAGAAGTGTTCACATTGCTTCGCAGAATCGCTTTTGTGCAGAAAACAGTAACACTTGTTCAGAACGAAAGAAAGCACAGAGCCCCAGATTTTATGTTGTCCTGGAGAGCTTGCAGAGCACTGGGGAAAGGCAGGCAGAGAATTCCCTGCTAGCACCTTCTCTGTGCCTGGGAAGCACAAGTGTTCATATTGCTTCGCAGAATCGCTTTTCTGCAGAAAACAGTAACACTTGTTCAGAACGAAAGAAAGCACAGAACCCCAGATTTTATGTTGTCCTGGAGAGATTGCAGAGCACTGAGGAAACGCAGGCAGAGAATTCCCTGCTAGCACCTTCTCTGTGCCTGGGAAGCAGAAGTGTTCACATTGCTTCGCAGAATCGCTTTTGTGCAGAAAACAGTAACACTTGTTCAGAACGAAAGAAAGCACAGAGCCCCAGATTTTATGTTGTCCTGGAGAGCTTGCAGAGCACTGGGGAAAGGCAGGCAGAGAATTCCCTGCTAGCACCTTCTCTGTGCCTGGGAAGCAGAAGTGTTCACATTGCTTTGCAGAATCGCTTTTGTGCAGAAAACAGTAACACTTGTTCAGAACGAAAGAAAGCACAGAGCCCCAGATTTTATGTTGTCCTGGAGAGCTTGCAGAGCACTGGGGAAAGGCAGGCAGAGAATTCCCTGCTAGCACCTTCTCTGTGCCTGGGAAGCACAAGTGTTCACATTGCTTCGCAGAATCGCTTTTGTGCAGAAAACAGTAACACTTGTTCAGAACGAAAGAAAGCACAGAGCCCCAGATTTTATGTTGTCCTGGAGAGCTTGCAGAGCACTGGGGAAAGGCAGGCAGAGAATTCCCTGCTAGCACCTTCTCTGTGCCTGGGAAGCACAAGTGTTCACATTGCTTCGCAGAATCGCTTTTGTGCAGAAAACAGTAACACTTGTTCAGAACGAAAGAAAGCACAGAGCCCCAGATTTTATGTTGTCCTGGAGAGCTTGCAGAGCACTGGGGAAAGGCAGGCAGAGAATTCCCTGCTAGCACCTTCTCTGTGCCTGGGAAGCAGAAGTGTTCACATTGCTTCGCAGAATCGCTTTTGTGCAGAAAACAGTAACACTTGTTCAGAACGAAAGAAAGCA
Source organism: Strix uralensis (assembly GCF_047716275.1). Taxonomy (NCBI): domain Eukaryota; kingdom Metazoa; phylum Chordata; class Aves; order Strigiformes; family Strigidae; genus Strix; species Strix uralensis. The sequence continues at coordinate 8,077,471 of NC_133972.1, read as the reverse complement.
CAGAACCCCAGATTTTATGTTGTCCTGAAGAGCTTGCAGAGCACTAAGGAAAGGCAGGCAGAGAATTCCCTGCTAGCACCTTCTCTGTGCCTGGGAAGCACAAGTGTTCACATTGCTTCGCAGAATCGCTTTTGTGCAGAAAACAGTAACACTTGTTCAGAACGAAAGAAAGCACAGAGCCCCAGATTTTATGTTGTCCTGGAGAGCTTGCAGAGCACTGGGGAAAGGCAGGCAGAGAATTCCCTGCTAGCACCTTCTCTGTGCCTGGGAAGCAGAAGTGTTCACATTGCTTCGCAGAATCGCTTTTGTGCAGAAAACAGTAACAGTTGTTCAGAACGAAAGAAAGCACAGAGCCCCAGATTTTATGTTGTCCTGGAGAGCTTGCAGAGCACTGGGGAAAGGCAGGCAGAGAATTCCCTGCTAGCACCTTCTCTGTGCCTGGGAAGCAGAAGTGTTCACATTGCTTCGCAGAATCGCTTTTGTGCAGAAAACAGTAACACTTGTTCAGAACGAAAGAAAGCACAGAACCCCAGATTTTATGTTGTCCTGGAGAGCTTGCAGAGCACTGAGGAAGGCAGGCAGAGAATTCCCTGCTAGCACCTTCTCTGTGCCTGTTCACTTTTCCTCGCAGAATCGCTTTTGTGCAGAAAACAGTAACACTTGTTCAGAACGAAAGAAAGCACAGAGCCCCAGATTTTATGTTGTCCTGGAGAGCTTGCAGAGCACTGGGGAAAGGCAGGCAGAGAATTCCCTGCTAGCACCTTCTCTGTGCCTGGGAAGCAGAAGTGTTCACATTGCTTCGCAGAATCGCTTTTGTGCAGAAAACAGTAACACTTGTTCAGAACGAAAGAAAGCACAGAGCCCCAGATTTTATGTTGTCCTGGAGAGCTTGCAGAGCACTGGGGAAAGGCAGGCAGAGAATTCCCTGCTAGCACCTTCTCTGTGCCTGGGAAGCAGAAGTGTTCACATTGCTTCGCAGAATCGCTTTTCTGCAGAAAACAGTAACACTTGTTCAGAACGAAAGAAAGCACAGAGCCCCAGATTTATGTTGTCCTGGAGAGCTTGCAGAGCACTGGGGAAAGGCAGGCAGAGAATTCCCTGCTAGCACCTTCTCTGTGCCTGGGAAGCAGAAGTGTTCACATTGCTTCGCAGAATCGCTTTTGAGCAGAAAACAGTAACACTTGTTCAGAACGAAAGAAAGCACAGAGCCCCAGATTTTATGTTGTCCTGGAGAGCTTGCAGAGCACTGGGGAAAGGCAGGCAGAGAATTCCCTGCTAGCACCTTCTCTGTGCCTGGGAAGCACAAGTGTTCATATTGCTTCGCAGAATCGCTTTTCTGCAGAAAACAGTAACACTTGTTCAGAATGAAAGAAAGCACAGAACCCCAGATTTTATGTTGTCCTGGAGAGCTTGCAGAGCACTGGGGAAAGGCAGGCAGAGAATTCCCTGCTAGCACCTTCTCTGTGCCTGGGAAGCAGAAGTGTTCACATTGCTTCGCAGAATCGCTTTTGTGCAGAAAACAGTAACACTTGTTCAGAACGAAAGAAAGCACAGAACCCCAGATTTTATGTTGTCCTGAAGAGCTTGCAGAGCACTAAGGAAAGGCAGGCAGAGAATTCCCTGCTAGCACCTTCTCTGTGCCTGGGAAGCACAAGTGTTCACATTGCTTCGCAGAATTGCTTTTGTGCAGAAAACAGTAACACTTGTTCAGAACGAAAGAAAGCACAGAGCCCCAGATTTTATGTTGTCCTGGAGAGCTTGCAGAGCACTGGGGAAAGGCAGGCAGAGAATTCCCTGCTAGCACCTTCTCTGTGCCTGGGAAGCAGAAGTGTTCACATTGCTTCGCAGAATCGCTTTTGTGCAGAAAACAGTAACACTTGTTCAGAACGAAAGAAAGCACAGAGCCCCAAGATTTGCTGTTGTCCTGGAGAGCTTGCAGAGCACTGGGGAAAGGCAGGCAGAGAATTCCCTGCTAGCACCTTCTCTGTGCCTGGGAAGCAGAAGTGTTCACATTGCTTTGCAGAATCGCTTTTGTGCAGAAAACAGTAACACTTGTTCAGAACGAAAGAAAGCACAGAGCCCCAGATTTTATGTTGTCCTGGAGAGCTTGCAGAGCACTGAGGAAGGCAGGCAGAGAATTCCCTGCTAGCACCTTCTCTGTGCCTGTTCACTTTTCTTCGCAGAATCGCTTTTGTGTAGAAAACAGTAACACTTGTTCAGAACGAAAGAAAGCACAGAGCCCCAGATTTTATGTTGTCCTGGAGAGCTTGCAGAGCACTGAGGAAAGGCAGGCAGAGAATTCCCTGCTAGCACCTTCTCTGTGCCTGTTCACATTGCTTCGCAGAATCGCTTTTGTGCAGAAAACAGTAACAGTTGTTCAGAACGAAAGAAAGCACAGAGCCCCAGATTTTATGTTGTCCTGGAGAGCTTGCAGAGCACTGGGGAAAGGCAGGCAGAGAATTCCCTGCTAGCACCTTCTCTGTGCCTGGGAAGCAGAAGTGTTCACATTGCTTCGCAGAATCGCTTTTGTGCAGAAAACAGTAACACTTGTTCAGAACGAAAGAAAGCACAGAACCCCAGATTTTATGTTGTCCTGGAGAGCTTGCAGAGCACTGAGGAAGGCAGGCAGAGAATTCCCTGCTAGCACCTTCTCTGTGCCTGTTCACTTTTCCTCGCAGAATCGCTTTTGTGCAGAAAACAGTAACACTTGTTCAGAACGAAAGAAAGCACAGAGCCCCAGATTTTATGTTGTCCTGGAGAGCTTGCAGAGCACTGGGGAAAGGCAGGCAGAGAATTCCCTGCTAGCACCTTCGCAGTGCCTGGGAAGCACAAGTGTTCACATTGCTTCGCAGAATCGCTTTTGTGCAGAAAACAGTAACACTTGTTCAGAACGAAAGAAAGCACAGAGCCCCAGATTTTATGTTGTCCTGGAGAGCTTGCAGAGCACTGGGGAAAGGCAGGCAGAGAATTCCCTGCTAGCACCTTCTCTGTGCCTGGGAAGCAGAAGTGTTCACATTGCTTCGCAGAATCGCTTTTCTGCAGAAAACAGTAACACTTGTTCAGAACGAAAGAAAGCACAGAGCCCCAGATTTATGTTGTCCTGGAGAGATTGCAGAGCACTGAGCAAACGCAGGCAGAGAATTCCCTGCTAGCACCTTCTCTGTGCCTGGGAAGCACAAGTGTTCACATTGCTTCGCAGAATCGCTTTTGTGCAGAAAACAGTAACACTTGTTCAGAACGAAAGAAAGCACAGAGCCCCAGATTTTATGTTGTCCTGGAGAGCTTGCAGAGCACTGGGGAAAGGCAGGCAGAGAATTCCCTGCTAGCACCTTCTCTGTGCCTGGGAAGCAGAAGTGTTCACATTGCTTTGCAGAATCGCTTTTGTGCAGAAAACAGTAACACTTGTTCAGAACGAAAGAAAGCACAGAGCCCCAGATTTTATGTTGTCCTGGAGAGCTTGCAGAGCACTGAGGAAGGCAGGCAGAGAATTCCCTGCTAGCACCTTCTCTGTGCCTGTTCACTTTTCTTCGCAGAATCGCTTTTGTGTAGAAAACAGTAACACTTGTTCAGAACGAAAGAAAGCACAGAGCCCCAGATTTTATGTTGTCCTGGAGAGCTTGCAGAGCACTGAGGAAAGGCAGGCAGAGAATTCCCTGCTAGCACCTTCTCTGTGCCTGTTCACATTGCTTCGCAGAATCGCTTTTGTGCAGAAAACAGTAACAGTTGTTCAGAACGAAAGAAAGCACAGAGCCCCAGATTTTATGTTGTCCTGGAGAGCTTGCAGAGCACTGGGGAAAGGCAGGCAGAGAATTCCCTGCTAGCACCTTCTCTGTGCCTGGGAAGCAGAAGTGTTCACATTGCTTCGCAGAATCGCTTTTGTGCAGAAAACAGTAACACTTGTTCAGAACGAAAGAAAGCACAGAACCCCAGATTTTATGTTGTCCTGGAGAGCTTGCAGAGCACTGAGGAAGGCAGGCAGAGAATTCCCTGCTAGCACCTTCTCTGTGCCTGTTCACTTTTCCTCGCAGAATCGCTTTTGTGCAGAAAACAGTAACACTTGTTCAGAACGAAAGAAAGCACAGAGCCCCAGATTTTATGTTGTCCTGGAGAGCTTGCAGAGCACTGGGGAAAGGCAGGCAGAGAATTCCCTGCTAGCACCTTCTCTGTGCCTGGGAAGCACAAGTGTTCACATTGCTTCGCAGAATCGCTTTTGTGCAGAAAACAGTAACACTTGTTCAGAACGAAAGAAAGCACAGAGCCCCAGATTTTATGTTGTCCTGGAGAGCTTGCAGAGCACTGGGGAAAGGCAGGCAGAGAATTCCCTGCTAGCACCTTCTCTGTGCCTGGGAAGCAGAAGTGTTCACATTGCTTCGCAGAATCGCTTTTCTGCAGAAAACAGTAACACTTGTTCAGAACGAAAGAAAGCACAGAGCCCCAGATTTATGTTGTCCTGGAGAGCTTGCAGAGCACTGGGGAAAGGCAGGCAGAGAATTCCCTGCTAGCACCTTCTCTGTGCCTGGGAAGCAGAAGTGTTCACATTGCTTCGCAGAATCGCTTTTGAGCAGAAAACAGTAACACTTGTTCAGAACGAAAGAAAGCACAGAGCCCCAGATTTTATGTTGTCCTGGAGAGCTTGCAGAGCACTGGGGAAAGGCAGGCAGAGAATTCCCTGCTAGCACCTTCTCTGTTCCTGGGAAGCACAAGTGTTCACATTGCTTCCCAGAATCGCTTTTCTGCAGAAAACAGTAACACTTGTTCAGAATGAAAGAAAGCACAGAACCCCAGATTTTATGTTGTCCTGGAGAGATTGCAGAGCACTGGGGAAAGGCAGGCAGAGAATTCCCTGCTAGCACCTTCTCTGTGCCTGGGAAGCAGAAGTGTTCACAATGCTTCGCAGAATCGCTTTTGTGCAGAAAACAGTAACACTTGTTCAGAACGAAAGAAAGCACAGAGCCCCAGATTTGCTGTTGTCCTGGAGAGCTTGCAGAGCACTGGGGAAAGGCAGGCAGAGAATTCCCTGCTAGCACCTTCTCTGTGCCTGGGAAGCACAAGTGTTCACATTGCTTTGCAGAATCGCTTTTGTGCAGAAAACAGTAACACTTGTTCAGAACGAAAGAAAGCACAGAGCCCCAGATTTTATGTTGTCCTGGAGAGCTTGCAGAGCACTGGGGAAAGGCAGGCAGAGAATTCCCTGCTAGCACCTTCTCTGTGCCTGGGAAGCAGAAGTGTTCACATTGCTTCGCAGAATCGCTTTTGTGCAGAAAACAGTAACACTTGTTCAGAACGAAAGAAAGCACAGAGCCCCAGATTTTATGTTGTCCTGGAGAGCTTGCAGAGCACTGGGGAAAGGCAGGCAGAGAATTCCCTGCTAGCACCTTCTCTGTGCCTGGGAAGCAGAAGTGTTCACATTGCTTCGCAGAATCGCTTTTGTGCAGAAAACAGTAACACTTGTTCAGAACGAAAGAAAGCACAGAGCCCCAGATTTTATGTTGTCCTGGAGAGCTTGCAGAGCACTGGGGAAAGGCAGGCAGAGAATTCCCTGCTAGCACCTTCTCTGTGCCTGGGAAGCACAAGTGTTCACATTGCTTCGCAGAATCGCTTTTGTGCAGAAAACAGTAACACTTGTTCAGAACGAAAGAAAGCACAGAGCCCCAGATTTTATGTTGTCCTGGAGAGCTTGCAGAGCACTGGGGAAAGGCAGGCAGAGAATTCCCTGCTAGCACCTTCTCTGTGCCTGGGAAGCACAAGTGTTCACATTGCTTCGCAGAATCGCTTTTGTGCAGAAAACAGTAACACTTGTTCAGAACGAAAGAAAGCACAGAGCCCCAGCTTTTCCACCCAAAAAAGGTGGGTTTTACCCTAAAATTGAGAGCTTGTTGCAGAAAAATGAGGCTTTTCAGCATAAAAAGGTTGTTTCCGCCCTAAAATTGAGAGCTTGGTACAGAAAAATGAGGTTTTTCACCCCAAAAGCGTGGGTTTAGCCCCCATGATAGGGTTTGTGCTGTAAAAAAGGAGAGGTAGGGCCCTGGAAACGAGGCACTGCTGCATAAAAGGGAGGTTGTTACCTGTAGAATCAAAACTTTGGATGCCAAAAATTAATCTTTGAGAGGTAAAATGGGGGTTTGTGCCCTAAAATTGAGAGCTTGGAGTAGGAAAATGAGGCTTTTAATCTGAAAAAGGAGGTTTGTGCCCTAAAATTGAGATATTGGTGAAGAAAAATGAGGCTTTTCACCCAAAAATTGAGAGCTTGTCCCTAAAATTGAGAGCTTGGTGCAGAAAAATGAGGCTTTTCACCCAAAAAAGGAGAGCTTGTCCATAACATTGAAATATTGGTGCAGAAAAATGAGGCTTTTCAGGTGAAAAAGGTGGGTTTGGTGCTAAAATTGAGAGCTTGGTGCAGAAAAATGAGGCTTTTCTGGTGAAAAGGGCATTTTGTGCCCTAAAATTGCGAGCTTGTAGGAAAATGAGGCTTTTTTACCCGAAAAAGGCAGGCTTTACCCTAAAATTGAGAGCTTGTTGTAGGAAAATGAGGCTTTTTTACCCGAAAAAGGCGGGTTTTACCCTAAAATTGAGAGCTTGTTGTAGGAAAATGAGGCTTTTCAGGTGAAAAAGGCGGGTTTTACCGTAAAATTGAGAGAGTGTTTCCGAAAAATGAGGCTTTTCAGGTGAAAAAGGTGGGTTTGGTGCAGAAAATTGAGAGCTCTGTGCAGAAAAATGAGGCTTTTTCACCCGAAAAAGGCATTTTGTGCCCGAAATTGAGAGCTTGGTGCAGAAAAATGAGGCTTTTCACCCCAAAAACGCGGGTTTAGCCCCCATGATAGGGTTTGTGCTGTAAAAAAGGAGAGGTAGGGCCCTGGAAACGAGGCACTGCTGCATAAAAGGGAGGTTGTTACCTGTAGAATCAAAACTTTGGATGCCAAAAATTAATCTTTGAGAGGTAAAATGGGGGTTTGTGCCCTAAAATTGAGAGCTTGGAGTAGGAAAATGAGGCTTTTAATCTGAAAAGGGAGGTTTGTGCCCTAAAATTGAGATATTGGTGCAGAAAAATGAGGCTTTTCCACCCAAAAAAGGTGGGTTTTACCCTAAAATTGAGAGCTTGTTGCAGAAAAATGAGGCTTTTCAGCAGAAAAAGGTTGTTTCCGCCCTAAAATTGAGAGCTCTGTGCAGAAAAATGAGGCTTTTTCACCTGAAAAAGGCATTTTGTGCCTGAAATTGAGAGCTTGGTGCAGAAAAATGAGGCTTTTCACCCCAAAAACGCGGGTTTAGCCCCCATGATAGGGTTTGTGCTGTAAAAAAGGAGAGGTAGGGCCCTGGAAACGAGGCACTGCTGCATAAAAGGGAGGTTGTTACCTGTAGAATCAAAAGCTTGGATGCCAAAAATTAATCTTTGAGAGGTAAAATGGGGGTTTGTGCCCTAAAATTGAGAGCTTGGAGTAGGAAAATGAGGCTTTTAATCTGAAAACGGAGGTTTGTGCCCTAAAATTGAGATATTGGTGAAGAAAAATGAGGCTTTTCACCCAAAAATTGAGAGCTTGTCCATAAAATTGGGAGCTTGGAGTAGAAAAATGAGGCTTTTCACCCAAAAAAGGAGAGCTTGTCCATAAAATTGAAATATTGGTGCAGAAAAATGAGGCTTTTCTGGTGAAAAGGGCATTTTGTGCCCTAAAATTGCGAGCTTGTTGTAGGAAAATGAGGCTTTTTTACCCGAAAAAGGCGGGTTTTACCCTAAAATTGAGAGCTTGTTGTAGGAAAATGAGGCTTTTTTACCCGAAAAAGGCGGGTTTTACCCTAAAATTGAGAGCTTGTTGTAGGAAAATGAGGCTTTTCAGGTGAAAAAGGCGGGTTTTACCGTAAAATTGAGAGAGTGTTTCCGAAAAATGAGGCTTTTCAGGTGAAAAAGGTGGGTTTGGTGCAGAAAATTGAGAGCTCTGTGCAGAAAAATGAGGCTTTTTCACCCGAAAAAGGCATTTTGTGCCCGAAATTGAGAGCTTGGTGCAGAAAAATGAGGCTTTTCACCCCAAAAACGCGGGTTTAGCCCCCATGATAGGGTTTGTGCTGTAAAAAAGCAGAGGTAGGGCCCTGGAAACGAGGCACTGCTGCATAAAAGGGAGGTTGTTACCTGTAGAATCAAAACTTTGGATGCCAAAAATTAATCTTTGAGAGGTAAAATGGGGGTTTGTGCCCTAAAATTGAGAGCTTGGAGTAGGAAAATGAGGCTTTTAATCTGAAAAAGGAGGTTTGTGCCCTAAAATTGAGATATTGGTGAAGAAAAATGAGGCTTTTCACCCAAAAATTGAGAGCTTGTCCCTAAAATTGAGAGCTTGGAGTAGGAAAATGAGGCTTTTAATCTGAAAAAGGAGGTTTGTGCCCTAAAATTGAGATATTGGTGAAGAAAAATGAGGCTTTTCACCCAAAAATTGAGAGCTTGTCCCTAAAATTGAGAGCTTGGTGCAGAAAAATGAGGCTTTTCACCCAAAAATTGAGAGATTATCCCTAAAATTGAGAGCTTGGAGTAGGAAAATGAGGCTTTTAATCTGAAAACGGAGGTTTGTGCCCTAAAATTGAGATATTGGTGCAGAAAAATGAGGCTTTTCCACCCAAAAAAGGTGGGGTTTACCCTAAAATTGAGAGCTTGGTGAAGAAAAATGATTCTTTTCACCCGCAGAAATGCGGTTTCTGCCCTAAAATGGAGAGCTTGGTACAGAAAAATGAGGCTTTTCATCTGAAAAATGCAGGTTTGGCCTTAAAATTGCGCTATTGGTGCAGAAAAATGAGGCTTTTCACCCAAAAAAGGGAGCTTGTCCATAACATTGAAATATTGGTGCAGAAAAATGAGGCTTTTTAGGTGAAAAAGGTGGGTTTGGTGCTAAAATTGAGAGCTTGTTGCAGAAAAATGAGGCTTTACGTGTGAAAAAGACGGTTTGTGCCCTAAAATTGGGAGCTTGGAGTAGGAAAATGAGGCTTTTAATCTGAAAAAGGAGGTTTGTGCCATAAATTGAGATATTGGTGAAGAAAAATGAGGCTTTTAATCTGAAAATTGAGAGCTTGTCCCTAAAATTGAGAGCTTGGTGCAGAAAAATGAGGCTTTTCACCCAAAAAAGGAGAGCTTGTCCATAACATTGAAATATTGGTGCAGAAAAATGAGGCTTTTCAGGTGAAAAAGGTGGGTTTGGTGCTAAAATTGAGAGCTTGGTGCAGAAAAATGAGGCTTTTCTGGTGAAAAGGGCATTTTGTGCCCTAAAATTGCGAGCTTGTTGTAGGAAAATGAGGCTTTTTTACCCGAAAAAGGCAGGTTTTACCCTAAAATTGAGAGCTTGTTGTAGGAAAATGAGGCTTTTTTACCCGAAAAAGGCGGGTTTTACCCTAAAATTGAGAGCTTGTTGTAGGAAAATGAGGCTTTTCAGGTGAAAAAGGCGGGTTTTACCGTAAAATTGAGAGAGTGTTTCCGAAAAATGAGGCTTTTCAGGTGAAAAAGGTGGGTTTGGTGCAGAAAATTGAGAGCTCTGTGCAGAAAAATGAGGCTTTTTCACCCGAAAAAGGCATTTTGTGCCCGAAATTGAGAGCTTGGTGCAGAAAAATGAGGCTTTTCACCCCAAAAACGCGGGTTTAGCCCCCATGATAGGGTTTGTGCTGTAAAAAAGGAGAGGTAGGGCCCTGGAAACGAGGCACTGCTGCATAAAAGGGAGGTTGTTACCTGTAGAATCAAAACTTTGGATGCCAAAAATTAATCTTTGAGAGGTAAAATGGGGGTTTGTGCCCTAAAATTGAGAGCCTGCAGTAGGAAAATGAGGCTTTTAATCTGAAAAAGGAGGTTTGTGCCCTAAAATTGAGATATTGGTGAAGAAAAATGAGGCTTTTCACCCAAAAATTGAGAGCTTGTCCCTAAAATTGAGAGCTTGGAGTAGGAAAATGAGGCTTTTAATCTGAAAAAGGAGGTTTGTGCCCTAAAATTGAGATATTGGTGAAGAAAAATGAGGCTTTTCACCCAAAAATTGAGAGCTTGTCCCTAAAATTGAGAGCTTGGTGCAGAAAAATGAGGCTTTTCACCCAAAAATTGAGAGATTGTCCCTAAAATTGAGAGCTTGGAGTAGGAAAATGAGGCTTTTAATCTGAAAACGGAGGTTTGTGCCCTAAAATTGAGATATTGGTGCAGAAAAATGAGGCTTTTCCACCCAAAAAAGGTGGGTTTTACCCTAAAATTGAGAGCTTGGTGAAGAAAAATGATTCTTTTCACCCGCAGAAATGCGGTTTCTGCCCTAAAATGGAGAGCTTGGTACAGAAAAATGAGGCTTTTCATCTGAAAAATGCAGGTTTGGCCTTAAAATTGCGCTATTGGTGCAGAAAAATGAGGCTTTTCACCCAAAAAAGGGAGCTTGTCCATAACATTGAAATATTGGTGCAGAAAAATGAGGCTTTTTAGGTGAAAAAGGTGGGTTTGGTGCTAAAATTGAGAGCTTGTTGCAGAAAAATGAGGCTTTACGTGTGAAAAAGACGGTTTGTGCCCTAAAATTGAGAGCTTGGAGTAGGAAAATGAGGCTTTTAATCTGAAAAAGGAGGTTTGTGCCCTAAAATTGAGATATTGGTGCAGAAAAATGAGGCTTTTCCACCCAAAAAAGGTGGGTTTTACCCTAAAATTGAGAGCTTGTTGCAGAAAAATGAGGCTTTTCAGCAGAAAAAGGTTGTTTCCGCCCTAAAATTGAGAGCTTGGTACAGAAAAATGAGGTTTTTCACCCCAAAAGCGTGGGTTTAGCCCCCATGATAGGGTTTGTGCTGTATAAAAGTAGAGTTAGGGCCCAGGAAACGAGGCACTGCTGCATAAAAGGGAGGTTGTTACCTGTAGAATCAAAACTTTGGATGCCAAAAATTAATCTTTGAGAGGTAAAATGGGGGTTTGTGCCCTAAAATTGAGAGCTTGGAGTAGGAAAATGAGGCTTTTAATCTGAAAAAGGAGGTTTGTGCCCTAAAATTGAGATATTGGTGCAGAAAAATGAGGCTTTTAACCTGAAAAAGGAGGTTTGTGCCCTAAAATTGAGATATTGGTGAAGAAAAATGAGGCTTTTCACCCAAAAATTGAGAGCTTGTCCCTAAAATTGGGAGCTTGGAGTAGGAAAATGAGGCTTTTAATCTTAAAAAGGAGGTTTGTGCCATAAATTGAGATATTGGTGAAGAAAAATGAGGCTTTTAATCTGAAAATTGAGAGCTTGTCCCTAAAATTGAGAGCTTGGTGCAGAAAAATGAGGCTTTTCACCCAAAAAAGGAGAGCTTGTCCATAACATTGAAATATTGGTGCAGAAAAATGAGGCTTTTCAGGTGAAAAAGGTGGGTTTGGTGCTAAAATTGAGAGCTTGGTGCAGAAAAATGAGGCTTTTCTGGTGAAAAGGGCATTTTGTGCCCTAAAATTGCGAGCTTGTTGTAGGAAAATGAGGCTTTTTTACCCGAAAAAGGCAGGTTTTACCCTAAAATTGAGAGCTTGTTGTAGGAAAATGAGGCTTTTTTACCCGAAAAAGGCGGGTTTTACCCTAAAATTGAGAGCTTGTTGTAGGAAAATGAGGCTTTTCAGGTGAAAAAGGCGGGTTTTACCGTAAAATTGAGAGAGTGTTTCCGAAAAATGAGGCTTTTCAGGTGAAAAAGGTGGGTTTGGTGCAGAAAATTGAGAGCTCTGTGCAGAAAAATGAGGCTTTTTCACCCGAAAAAGGCATTTTGTGCCCGAAATTGAGAGCTTGGTGCAGAAAAATGAGGCTTTTCACCCCAAAAACGCGGGTTTAGCCCCCATGATAGGGTTTGTGCTGTAAAAAAGGAGAGGTAGGGCCCTGGAAACGAGGCACTGCTGCATAAAAGGGAGGTTGTTACCTGTAGAATCAAAACTTTGGATGCCAAAAATTAATCTTTGAGAGGTAAAATGGGGGTTTGTGCCCTAAAATTGAGAGCCTGCAGTAGGAAAATGAGGCTTTTAATCTGAAAAAGGAGGTTTGTGCCCTAAAATTGAGATATTGGTGAAGAAAAATGAGGCTTTTCACCCAAAAATTGAGAGCTTGTCCCTAAAATTGAGAGCTTGGAGTAGGAAAATGAGGCTTTTAATCTGAAAAAGGAGGTTTGTGCCCTAAAATTGAGATATTGGTGAAGAAAAATGAGGCTTTTCACCCAAAAATTGAGAGCTTGTCCCTAAAATTGAGAGCTTGGTGCAGAAAAATGAGGCTTTTCACCCAAAAATTGAGAGATTGTCCCTAAAATTGAGAGCTTGGAGTAGGAAAATGAGGCTTTTAATCTGAAAACGGAGGTTTGTGCCCTAAAATTGAGATATTGGTGCAGAAAAATGAGGCTTTTCCACCCAAAAAAGGTGGGTTTTACCCTAAAATTGAGAGCTTGGTGAAGAAAAATGATTCTTTTCACCCGCAGAAATGCGGTTTCTGCCCTAAAATGGAGAGCTTGGTACAGAAAAATGAGGCTTTTCATCTGAAAAATGCAGGTTTGGCCTTAAAATTGCGCTATTGGTGCAGAAAAATGAGGCTTTTCACCCAAAAAAGGGAGCTTGTCCATAACATTGAAATATTGGTGCAGAAAAATGAGGCTTTTTAGGTGAAAAAGGTGGGTTTGGTGCTAAAATTGAGAGCTTGTTGCAGAAAAATGAGGCTTTACGTGTGAAAAAGACGGTTTGTGCCCTAAAATTGAGAGCTTGGAGTAGGAAAATGAGGCTTTTAATCTGAAAAAGGAGGTTTGTGCCCTAAAATTGAGATATTGGTGCAGAAAAATGAGGCTTTTCCACCCAAAAAAGGTGGGTTTTACCCTAAAATTGAGAGCTTGTTGCAGAAAAATGAGGCTTTTCAGCAGAAAAAGGTTGTTTCCGCCCTAAAATTGAGAGCTTGGTACAGAAAAATGAGGTTTTTCACCCCAAAAGCGTGGGTTTAGCCCCCATGATAGGGTTTGTGCTGTATAAAAGTAGAGTTAGGGCCCAGGAAACGAGGCACTGCTGCATAAAAGGGAGGTTGTTACCTGTAGAATCAAAACTTTGGATGCCAAAAATTAATCTTTGAGAGGTAAAATGGGGGTTTGTGCCCTAAAATTGAGATATTGGTGCAGAAAAATGAGGCTTTTAACCTGAAAAAGGAGGTTTGTGCCCTAAAATTGAGATATTGGTGAAGAAAAATGAGGCTTTTCACCCAAAAATTGAGAGCTTGTCCCTAAAATTGGGAGCTTGGAGTAGGAAAATGAGGCTTTTAATCTTAAAAAGGAGGTTTGTGCCATAAATTGAGATATTGGTGAAGAAAAATGAGGCTTTTAATCTGAAAATTGAGAGCTTGTCCCTAAAATTGAGAGCTTGGTGCAGAAAAATGAGGCTTTTCACCCAAAAAAGGAGAGCTTGTCCATAACATTGAAATATTGGTGCAGAAAAATGAGGCTTTTCAGGTGAAAAAGGTGGGTTTGGTGCTAAAATTGAGAGCTTGGTGCAGAAAAATGAGGCTTTTCTGGTGAAAAGGGCATTTTGTGCCCTAAAATTGCGAGCTTGTTGTAGGAAAATGAGGCTTTTTTACCCGAAAAAGGCAGGTTTTACCCTAAAATTGAGAGCTTGTTGTAGGAAAATGAGGCTTTTTTACCCGAAAAAGGCGGGTTTTACCCTAAAATTGAGAGCTTGTTGTAGGAAAATGAGGCTTTTCAGGTGAAAAAGGCGGGTTTTACCGTAAAATTGAGAGAGTGTTTCCGAAAAATGAGGCTTTTCAGGTGAAAAAGGTGGGTTTGGTGCAGAAAATTGAGAGCTCTGTGCAGAAAAATGAGGCTTTTTCACCCGAAAAAGGCATTTTGTGCCCGAAATTGAGAGCTTGGTGCAGAAAAATGAGGCTTTTCACCCCAAAAACGCGGGTTTAGCCCCCATGATAGGGTTTGTGCTGTAAAAAAGGAGAGGTAGGGCCCTGGAAACGAGGCACTGCTGCATAAAAGGGAGGTTGTTACCTGTAGAATCAAAACTTTGGATGCCAAAAATTAATCTTTGAGAGGTAAAATGGGGGTTTGTGCCCTAAAATTGAGAGCTTGGAGTAGGAAAATGAGGCTTTTAATCTGAAAACGGAGGTTTGTGCCCTAAAATTGAGATATTGGTGAAGAAAAATGAGGCTTTTAATCTGAAAATTGAGTGCTTGTCCCTAAAATTGAGAGCTTGGTGCAGAAAAATGAGGCTTTTAATCTGAAAAAGGAGGTTTGTGCCCTAAAATTGAGATATTGGTGAAGAAAAATGAGGCTTTTCACCCAAAAATTGAGAGCTTGTCCCTAAAATTGAGAGCTTGGAGTAGGAAAATGAGGCTTTTAATCTGAAAAAGGAGGTTTGTGCCCTAAAATTGAGATATTGGTGCAGAAAAATGAGGCTTTTAACCTGAAAAAGGAGGTTTGTGCCCTAAAATTGAGATATTGGTGCAGAAAAATGAGGCTTTTAACCTGAAAAAGGAGGTTTGTGCCCTAAAATTGAGATATTGGTGAAGAAAAATGAGGTTTTTCACCCAAAAATTGAGAGCTTGTCCCTAAAATTGGGAGCTTGGAGTAGGAAAATGAGGCTTTTAATCTGAAAAAGGAGGTTTGTGCCATAAATTGAGATATTGGTGAAGAAAAATGAGGCTTTTAATCTGAAAATTGAGAGCTTGTCCCTAAAATTGAGAGCTTGGTGCAGAAAAATGAGGCTTTACGTGTGAAAAAGACGGTTTGTGCCCTAAAATTGAGAGCTTGGAGTAGGAAAATGAGGCTTTTAATCTGAAAAAGGAGGTTTGTGCCCTAAAATTGAGATATTGGTGCAGAAAAATGAGGCTTTTCCACCCAAAAAAGGTGGGTTTTACCCTAAAATTGAGAGCTTGTTGCAGAAAAATGAGGCTTTTCAGCAGAAAAAGGTTGTTTCCGCCCTAAAATTGAGAGCTTGGTACAGAAAAATGAGGTTTTTCACCCCAAAAGCGTGGGTTTAGCCCCCATGATAGGGTTTGTGCTGTATAAAAGTAGAGTTAGGGCCCAGGAAACGAGGCACTGCTGCATAAAAGGGAGGTTGTTACCTGTAGAATCAAAACTTTGGATGCCAAAAATTAATCTTTGAGAGGTAAAATGGGGGTTTGTGCCCTAAAATTGAGAGCTTGGAGTAGGAAAATGAGGCTTTTAATCTGAAAAAGGAGGTTTGTGCCCTAAAATTGAGATATTGGTGCAGAAAAATGAGGCTTTTAACCTGAAAAAGGAGGTTTGTGCCCTAAAATTGAGATATTGGTGAAGAAAAATGAGGCTTTTCACCCAAAAATTGAGAGCTTGTCCCTAAAATTGGGAGCTTGGAGTAGGAAAATGAGGCTTTTAATCTTAAAAAGGAGGTTTGTGCCATAAATTGAGATATTGGTGAAGAAAAATGAGGCTTTTAATCTGAAAATTGAGAGCTTGTCCCTAAAATTGAGAGCTTGGTGCAGAAAAATGAGGCTTTTCACCCAAAAAAGGAGAGCTTGTCCATAACATTGAAATATTGGTGCAGAAAAATGAGGCTTTTCAGGTGAAAAAGGTGGGTTTGGTGCTAAAATTGAGAGCTTGGTGCAGAAAAATGAGGCTTTTCTGGTGAAAAGGGCATTTTGTGCCCTAAAATTGCGAGCTTGTTGTAGGAAAATGAGGCTTTTTTACCCGAAAAAGGCAGGTTTTACCCTAAAATTGAGAGCTTGTTGTAGGAAAATGAGGCTTTTTTACCCGAAAAAGGCGGGTTTTACCCTAAAATTGAGAGCTTGTTGTAGGAAAATGAGGCTTTTCAGGTGAAAAAGGCGGGTTTTACCGTAAAATTGAGAGAGTGTTTCCGAAAAATGAGGCTTTTCAGGTGAAAAAGGTGGGTTTGGTGCAGAAAATTGAGAGCTCTGTGCAGAAAAATGAGGCTTTTTCACCCGAAAAAGGCATTTTGTGCCCGAAATTGAGAGCTTGGTGCAGAAAAATGAGGCTTTTCACCCCAAAAACGCGGGTTTAGCCCCCATGATAGGGTTTGTGCTGTAAAAAAGGAGAGGTAGGGCCCTGGAAACGAGGCACTGCTGCATAAAAGGGAGGTTGTTACCTGTAGAATCAAAACTTTGGATGCCAAAAATTAATCTTTGAGAGGTAAAATGGGGGTTTGTGCCCTAAAATTGAGAGCCTGCAGTAGGAAAATGAGGCTTTTAATCTGAAAAAGGAGGTTTGTGCCCTAAAATTGAGATATTGGTGAAGAAAAATGAGGCTTTTCACCCAAAAATTGAGAGCTTGTCCCTAAAATTGAGAGCTTGGAGTAGGAAAATGAGGCTTTTAATCTGAAAAAGGAGGTTTGTGCCCTAAAATTGAGATATTGGTGAAGAAAAATGAGGCTTTTCACCCAAAAATTGAGAGCTTGTCCCTAAAATTGAGAGCTTGGTGCAGAAAAATGAGGCTTTTCACCCAAAAATTGAGAGATTGTCCCTAAAATTGAGAGCTTGGAGTAGGAAAATGAGGCTTTTAATCTGAAAACGGAGGTTTGTGCCCTAAAATTGAGATATTGGTGCAGAAAAATGAGGCTTTTCCACCCAAAAAAGGTGGGTTTTACCCTAAAATTGAGAGCTTGGTGAAGAAAAATGATTCTTTTCACCCGCAGAAATGCGGTTTCTGCCCTAAAATGGAGAGCTTGGTACAGAAAAATGAGGCTTTTCATCTGAAAAATGCAGGTTTGGCCTTAAAATTGCGCTATTGGTGCAGAAAAATGAGGCTTTTCACCCAAAAAAGGGAGCTTGTCCATAACATTGAAATATTGGTGCAGAAAAATGAGGCTTTTTAGGTGAAAAAGGTGGGTTTGGTGCTAAAATTGAGAGCTTGTTGCAGAAAAATGAGGCTTTACGTGTGAAAAAGACGGTTTGTGCCCTAAAATTGAGAGCTTGGAGTAGGAAAATGAGGCTTTTAATCTGAAAAAGGAGGTTTGTGCCCTAAAATTGAGATATTGGTGCAGAAAAATGAGGCTTTTCCACCCAAAAAAGGTGGGTTTTACCCTAAAATTGAGAGCTTGTTGCAGAAAAATGAGGCTTTTCAGCAGAAAAAGGTTGTTTCCGCCCTAAAATTGAGAGCTTGGTACAGAAAAATGAGGTTTTTCACCCCAAAAGCGTGGGTTTAGCCCCCATGATAGGGTTTGTGCTGTATAAAAGTAGAGTTAGGGCCCAGGAAACGAGGCACTGCTGCATAAAAGGGAGGTTGTTACCTGTAGAATCAAAACTTTGGATGCCAAAAATTAATCTTTGAGAGGTAAAATGGGGGTTTGTGCCCTAAAATTGAGAGCTTGGAGTAGGAAAATGAGGCTTTTAATCTGAAAAAGGAGGTTTGTGCCCTAAAATTGAGATATTGGTGCAGAAAAATGAGGCTTTTAACCTGAAAAAGGAGGTTTGTGCCCTAAAATTGAGATATTGGTGAAGAAAAATGAGGCTTTTCACCCAAAAATTGAGAGCTTGTCCCTAAAATTGGGAGCTTGGAGTAGGAAAATGAGGCTTTTAATCTTAAAAAGGAGGTTTGTGCCATAAATTGAGATATTGGTGAAGAAAAATGAGGCTTTTAATCTGAAAATTGAGAGCTTGTCCCTAAAATTGAGAGCTTGGTGCAGAAAAATGAGGCTTTTCACCCAAAAAAGGAGAGCTTGTCCATAACATTGAAATATTGGTGCAGAAAAATGAGGCTTTTCAGGTGAAAAAGGTGGGTTTGGTGCTAAAATTGAGAGCTTGGTGCAGAAAAATGAGGCTTTTCTGGTGAAAAGGGCATTTTGTGCCCTAAAATTGCGAGCTTGTTGTAGGAAAATGAGGCTTTTTTACCCGAAAAAGGCAGGTTTTACCCTAAAATTGCGAGCTTGTTGTAGGAAAATGAGGCTTTTTTACCCGAAAAAGGCGGGTTTTACCCTAAAATTGAGAGCTTGTTGTAGGAAAATGAGGCTTTTCAGGTGAAAAAGGCGGGTTTTACCGTAAAATTGAGAGAGTGTTTCCGAAAAATGAGGCTTTTCAGGTGAAAAAGGTGGGTTTGGTGCAGAAAATTGAGAGCTCTGTGCAGAAAAATGAGGCTTTTTCACCCGAAAAAGGCATTTTGTGCCCGAAATTGAGAGCTTGGTGCAGAAAAATGAGGCTTTTCACCCCAAAAACGCGGGTTTAGCCCCCATGATAGGGTTTGTGCTGTAAAAAAGGAGAGGTAGGGCCCTGGAAACGAGGCACTGCTGCATAAAAGGGAGGTTGTTACCTGTAGAATCAAAACTTTGGATGCCAAAAATTAATCTTTGAGAGGTAAAATGGGGGTTTGTGCCCTAAAATTGAGAGCCTGCAGTAGGAAAATGAGGCTTTTAATCTGAAAAAGGAGGTTTGTGCCCTAAAATTGAGATATTGGTGAAGAAAAATGAGGCTTTTCACCCAAAAATTGAGAGCTTGTCCCTAAAATTGAGAGCTTGGAGTAGGAAAATGAGGCTTTTAATCTGAAAAAGGAGGTTTGTGCCCTAAAATTGAGATATTGGTGAAGAAAAATGAGGCTTTTCACCCAAAAATTGAGAGCTTGTCCCTAAAATTGAGAGCTTGGTGCAGAAAAATGAGGCTTTTCACCCAAAAATTGAGAGATTGTCCCTAAAATTGAGAGCTTGGAGTAGGAAAATGAGGCTTTTAATCTGAAAACGGAGGTTTGTGCCCTAAAATTGAGATATTGGTGCAGAAAAATGAGGCTTTTCCACCCAAAAAAGGTGGGTTTTACCCTAAAATTGAGAGCTTGGTGAAGAAAAATGATTCTTTTCACCCGCAGAAATGCGGTTTCTGCCCTAAAATGGAGAGCTTGGTACAGAAAAATGAGGCTTTTCATCTGAAAAATGCAGGTTTGGCCTTAAAATTGCGCTATTGGTGCAGAAAAATGAGGCTTTTCACCCAAAAAAGGGAGCTTGTCCATAACATTGAAATATTGGTGCAGAAAAATGAGGCTTTTTAGGTGAAAAAGGTGGGTTTGGTGCTAAAATTGAGAGCTTGTTGCAGAAAAATGAGGCTTTACGTGTGAAAAAGACGGTTTGTGCCCTAAAATTGAGAGCTTGGAGTAGGAAAATGAGGCTTTTAATCTGAAAAAGGAGGTTTGTGCCCTAAAATTGAGATATTGGTGCAGAAAAATGAGGCTTTTCCACCCAAAAAAGGTGGGTTTTACCCTAAAATTGAGAGCTTGTTGCAGAAAAATGAGGCTTTTCAGCAGAAAAAGGTTGTTTCCGCCCTAAAATTGAGAGCTTGGTACAGAAAAATGAGGTTTTTCACCCCAAAAGCGTGGGTTTAGCCCCCATGATAGGGTTTGTGCTGTATAAAAGTAGAGTTAGGGCCCAGGAAACGAGGCACTGCTGCATAAAAGGGAGGTTGTTACCTGTAGAATCAAAACTTTGGATGCCAAAAATTAATCTTTGAGAGGTAAAATGGGGGTTTGTGCCCTAAAATTGAGATATTGGTGCAGAAAAATGAGGCTTTTAACCTGAAAAAGGAGGTTTGTGCCCTAAAATTGAGATATTGGTGAAGAAAAATGAGGCTTTTCACCCAAAAATTGAGAGCTTGTCCCTAAAATTGGGAGCTTGGAGTAGGAAAATGAGGCTTTTAATCTTAAAAAGGAGGTTTGTGCCATAAATTGAGATATTGGTGAAGAAAAATGAGGCTTTTAATCTGAAAATTGAGAGCTTGTCCCTAAAATTGAGAGCTTGGTGCAGAAAAATGAGGCTTTTCACCCAAAAAAGGAGAGCTTGTCCATAACATTGAAATATTGGTGCAGAAAAATGAGGCTTTTCAGGTGAAAAAGGTGGGTTTGGTGCTAAAATTGAGAGCTTGGTGCAGAAAAATGAGGCTTTTCTGGTGAAAAGGGCATTTTGTGCCCTAAAATTGCGAGCTTGTTGTAGGAAAATGAGGCTTTTTTACCCGAAAAAGGCAGGTTTTACCCTAAAATTGAGAGCTTGTTGTAGGAAAATGAGGCTTTTTTACCCGAAAAAGGCGGGTTTTACCCTAAAATTGAGAGCTTGTTGTAGGAAAATGAGGCTTTTCAGGTGAAAAAGGCGGGTTTTACCGTAAAATTGAGAGAGTGTTTCCGAAAAATGAGGCTTTTCAGGTGAAAAAGGTGGGTTTGGTGCAGAAAATTGAGAGCTCTGTGCAGAAAAATGAGGCTTTTTCACCCGAAAAAGGCATTTTGTGCCCGAAATTGAGAGCTTGGTGCAGAAAAATGAGGCTTTTCACCCCAAAAACGCGGGTTTAGCCCCCATGATAGGGTTTGTGCTGTAAAAAAGGAGAGGTAGGGCCCTGGAAACGAGGCACTGCTGCATAAAAGGGAGGTTGTTACCTGTAGAATCAAAACTTTGGATGCCAAAAATTAATCTTTGAGAGGTAAAATGGGGGTTTGTGCCCTAAAATTGAGAGCTTGGAGTAGGAAAATGAGGCTTTTAATCTGAAAAAGGAGGTTTGTGCCCTAAAATTGAGATATTGGTGAAGAAAAATGAGGCTTTTAATCTGAAAATTGAGTGCTTGTCCCTAAAATTGAGAGCTTGGTGCAGAAAAATGAGGCCTTTAATCTGAAAAAGGAGGTTTGTGCCCTAAAATTGAGATATTGGTGAAGAAAAATGAGGCTTTTCACCCAAAAATTGAGAGCTTGTCCCTAAAATTGAGAGCTTGGAGTAGGAAAATGAGGCTTTTAATCTGAAAAAGGAGGTTTGTGCCCTAAAATTGAGATATTGGTGAAGAAAAATGAGGTTTTTCACCCCAAAAGCGTGGGTTTAGCCCCCATGATAGGGTTTGTGCTGTAAAAAAGGAGAGGTAGGGCCCTGGAAACGAGGCACTGCTGCATAAAAGGGAGGTTGTTACCTGTAGAATCAAAACTTTGGATGCCAAAAATTAATCTTTGAGAGGTAAAATGGGGGTTTGTGCCCTAAAATTGAGAGCTTGGAGTAGGAAAATGAGGCTTTTAATCTGAAAAAGGAGGTTTGTGCCCTAAAATTGAGATATTGGTGCAGAAAAATGAGGCTTTTAACCTGAAAAAGGAGGTTTGTGCCCTAAAATTGAGATATTGGTGAAGAAAAATGAGGCTTTTAACCTGAAAAAGGAGGTTTGTGCCCTAAAATTGAGATATTGGTGAAGAAAAATGAGGCTTTTCACCCAAAAATTGAGAGCTTGTCCCTAAAATTGGGAGCTTGGAGTAGGAAAATGAGGCTTTTAATCTTAAAAAGGAGGTTTGTGCCATAAATTGAGATATTGGTGAAGAAAAATGAGGCTTTTAATCTGAAAATTGAGAGCTTGTCCCTAAAATTGAGAGCTTGGTGCAGAAAAATGAGGCTTTTCACCCAAAAAAGGAGAGCTTGTCCATAACATTGAAATATTGGTGCAGAAAAATGAGGCTTTTCAGGTGAAAAAGGTGGGTTTGGTGCTAAAATTGAGAGCTTGGTGCAGAAAAATGAGGCTTTTCTGGTGAAAAGGGCATTTTGTGCCCTAAAATTGCGAGCTTGTTGTAGGAAAATGAGGCTTTTTTACCCGAAAAAGGCAGGTTTTACCCTAAAATTGCGAGCTTGTTGTAGGAAAATGAGGCTTTTTTACCCGAAAAAGGCGGGTTTTACCCTAAAATTGAGAGCTTGTTGTAGGAAAATGAGGCTTTTCAGGTGAAAAAGGCGGGTTTTACCGTAAAATTGAGAGAGTGTTTCCGAAAAATGAAGCTTTTCAGGTGAAAAAGGTGGGTTTGGTGCAGAAAATTGAGAGCTCTGTGCAGAAAAATGAGGCTTTTTCACCCGAAAAAGGCATTTTGTGCCCGAAATTGAGAGCTTGGTGCAGAAAAATGAGGCTTTTCACCCCAAAAACGCGGGTTTAGCCCCCATGATAGGGTTTGTGCTGTAAAAAAGGAGAGGTAGGGCCCTGGAAACGAGGCACTGCTGCATAAAAGGGAGGTTGTTACCTGTAGAATCAAAAGCTTGGATGCCAAAAATTAATCTTTGAGAGGTAAAATGGGGGTTTGTGCCCTAAAATTGAGAGCTTGGAGTAGGAAAATGAGGCTTTTAATCTGAAAAAGGAGGTTTGTGCCCTAAAATTGAGATATTGGTGCAGAAAAATGAGGCTTTTAACCTGAAAAAGGAGGTTTGTGCCCTAAAATTGAGATATTGGTGAAGAAAAATGAGGCTTTTCACCCAAAAATTGAGAGCTTGTCCCTAAAATTGGGAGCTTGGAGTAGGAAAATGAGGCTTTTAATCTGAAAAAGGAGGTTTGTGCCATAAATTGAGATATTGGTGAAGAAAAATGAGGCTTTTAATCTGAAAATTGAGAGCTTGTCCCTAAAATTGAGAGCTTGGTGCAGAAAAATGAGGCTTTTCACCCAAAAAAGGAGAGCTTGTCCATAACATTGAAATATTGGTGCAGAAAAATGAGGCTTTTCAGGTGAAAAAGGTGGGTTTGGTGCTAAAATTGAGAGCTTGGTGCAGAAAAATGAGGCTTTTCTGGTGAAAAGGGCATTTTGTGCCCTAAAATTGCGAGCTTGTTGTAGGAAAATGAGGCTTTTTTACCCGAAAAAGGCAGGTTTTACCCTAAAATTGAGAGCTTGTTGTAGGAAAATGAGGCTTTTTTACCCGAAAAAGGCGGGTTTTACCCTAAAATTGAGAGCTTGTTGTAGGAAAATGAGGCTTTTCAGGTGAAAAAGGCGGGTTTTACCGTAAAATTGAGAGAGTGTTTCCGAAAAATGAGGCTTTTCAGGTGAAAAAGGTGGGTTTGGTGCAGAAAATTGAGAGCTCTGTGCAGAAAAATGAGGCTTTTTCACCCGAAAAAGGCATTTTGTGCCCGAAATTGAGAGCTTGGTGCAGAAAAATGAGGCTTTTCACCCCAAAAACGCGGGTTTAGCCCCCATGATAGGGTTTGTGCTGTAAAAAAGGAGAGGTAGGGCCCTGGAAACGAGGCACTGCTGCATAAAAGGGAGGTTGTTACCTGTAGAATCAAAACTTTGGATGCCAAAAATTAATCTTTGAGAGGTAAAATGGGGGTTTGTGCCCTAAAATTGAGAGCTTGGAGTAGGAAAATGAGGCTTTTAATCTGAAAACGGAGGTTTGTGCCCTAAAATTGAGATATTGGTGCAGAAAAATGAGGCTTTTAACCTGAAAAAGGAGGTTTGTGCCCTAAAATTGAGATATTGGTGAAGAAAAATGAGGCTTTTCACCCAAAAATTGAGAGCTTGTCCCTAAAATTGGGAGCTTGGAGTAGGAAAATGAGGCTTTTAATCTGAAAAAGGAGGTTTGTGCCATAAATTGAGATATTGGTGAAGAAAAATGAGGCTTTTAATCTGAAAATTGAGAGCTTGTCCCTAAAATTGAGAGCTTGGTGCAGAAAAATGAGGCTTTTCACCCAAAAAAGGAGAGCTTGTCCATAACATTGAAATATTGGTGCAGAAAAATGAGGCTTTTCAGGTGAAAAAGGTGGGTTTGGTGCTAAAATTGAGAGCTTGGTGCAGAAAAATGAGGCTTTTCTGGTGAAAAGGGCATTTTGTGCCCTAAAATTGCGAGCTTGTTGTAGGAAAATGAGGCTTTTTTACCCGAAAAAGGCAGGTTTTACCCTAAAATTGAGAGCTTGTTGTAGGAAAATGAGGCTTTTTTACCCGAAAAAGGCGGGTTTTACCCTAAAATTGAGAGCTTGTTGTAGGAAAATGAGGCTTTTCAGGTGAAAAAGGCGGGTTTTACCGTAAAATTGAGAGAGTGTTTCCGAAAAATGAGGCTTTTCAGGTGAAAAAGGTGGGTTTGGTGCAGAAAATTGAGAGCTCTGTGCAGAAAAATGAGGCTTTTTCACCCGAAAAAGGCATTTTGTGCCCGAAATTGAGAGCTTGGTGCAGAAAAATGAGGCTTTTCACCCCAAAAACGCGGGTTTAGCCCCCATGATAGGGTTTGTGCTGTAAAAAAGGAGAGGTAGGGCCCTGGAAACGAGGCACTGCTGCATAAAAGGGAGGTTGTTACCTGTAGAATCAAAACTTTGGATGCCAAAAATTAATCTTTGAGAGGTAAAATGGGGGTTTGTGCCCTAAAATTGAGAGCTTGGAGTAGGAAAATGAGGCTTTTAATCTGAAAACGGAGGTTTGTGCCCTAAAATTGAGATATTGGTGAAGAAAAATGAGGCTTTTAATCTGAAAATTGAGTGCTTGTCCCTAAAATTGAGAGCTTGGTGCAGAAAAATGAGGCTTTTAATCTGAAAAAGGAGGTTTGTGCCCTAAAATTGAGATATTGGTGAAGAAAAATGAGGCTTTTCACCCAAAAATTGAGAGCTTGTCCCTAAAATTGAGAGCTTGGAGTAGGAAAATGAGGCTTTTAATCTGAAAAAGGAGGTTTGTGCCCTAAAATTGAGATATTGGTGAAGAAAAATGAGGTTTTTCACCCCAAAAGCGTGGGTTTAGCCCCCATGATAGGGTTTGTGCTGTAAAAAAGGAGAGGTAGGGCCCTGGAAACGAGGCACTGCTGCATAAAAGGGAGGTTGTTACCTGTAGAATCAAAACTTTGGATGCCAAAAATTAATCTTTGAGAGGTAAAATGGGGGTTTGTGCCCTAAAATTGAGAGCTTGGAGTAGGAAAATGAGGCTTTTAATCTGAAAAAGGAGGTTTGTGCCCTAAAATTGAGATATTGGTGCAGAAAAATGAGGCTTTTAACCTGAAAAAGGAGGTTTGTGCCCTAAAATTGAGATATTGGTGAAGAAAAATGAGGCTTTTAACCTGAAAAAGGAGGTTTGTGCCCTAAAATTGAGATATTGGTGAAGAAAAATGAGGCTTTTCACCCAAAAATTGAGAGCTTGTCCCTAAAATTGGGAGCTTGGAGTAGGAAAATGAGGCTTTTAATCTTAAAAAGGAGGTTTGTGCCATAAATTGAGATATTGGTGAAGAAAAATGAGGCTTTTAATCTGAAAATTGAGAGCTTGTCCCTAAAATTGAGAGCTTGGTGCAGAAAAATGAGGCTTTTCACCCAAAAAAGGAGAGCTTGTCCATAACATTGAAATATTGGTGCAGAAAAATGAGGCTTTTCAGGTGAAAAAGGCAGGTTTTACCCTAAAATTGAGAGTTTGGTGCAGAAAAATGAGGCTTTTCTGGTGAAAAGGGCATTTTGTGCCCTAAAATTGCGAGCTTGTTGTAGGAAAATGAGGCTTTTTTACCCGAAAAAGGCAGGTTTTACCCTAAAATTGCGAGCTTGTTGTAGGAAAATGAGGCTTTTTTACCCGAAAAAGGCGGGTTTTACCCTAAAATTGAGAGCTTGTTGTAGGAAAATGAGGCTTTTCAGGTGAAAAAGGCGGGTTTTACCGTAAAATTGAGAGAGTGTTTCCGAAAAATGAAGCTTTTCAGGTGAAAAAGGTGGGTTTGGTGCAGAAAATTGAGAGCTCTGTGCAGAAAAATGAGGCTTTTTCACCCGAAAAAGGCATTTTGTGCCCGAAATTGAGAGCTTGGTGCAGAAAAATGAGGCTTTTCACCCCAAAAACGCGGGTTTAGCCCCCATGATAGGGTTTGTGCTGTAAAAAAGGAGAGGTAGGGCCCTGGAAACGAGGCACTGCTGCATAAAAGGGAGGTTGTTACCTGTAGAATCAAAAGCTTGGATGCCAAAAATTAATCTTTGAGAGGTAAAATGGGGGTTTGTGCCCTAAAATTGAGATATTGGTGCAGAAAAATGAGGCTTTTAACCTGAAAAAGGAGGTTTGTGCCCTAAAATTGAGATATTGGTGAAGAAAAATGAGGCTTTTCACCCAAAAATTGAGAGCTTGTCCCTAAAATTGGGAGCTTGGAGTAGGAAAATGAGGCTTTTAATCTGAAAAAGGAGGTTTGTGCCATAAATTGAGATATTGGTGAAGAAAAATGAGGCTTTTAATCTGAAAATTGAGAGCTTGTCCCTAAAATTGAGAGCTTGGTGCAGAAAAATGAGGCTTTTCACCCAAAAAAGGAGAGCTTGTCCATAACATTGAAATATTGGTGCAGAAAAATGAGGCTTTTCAGGTGAAAAAGGTGGGTTTGGTGCTAAAATTGAGAGTTTGGTGCAGAAAAATGAGGCTTTTCTGGTGAAAAGGGCATTTTGTGCCCTAAAATTGCGAGCTTGTTGTAGGAAAATGAGGCTTTTTTACCCGAAAAAGGCAGGTTTTACCCTAAAATTGAGAGCTTGTTGTAGGAAAATGAGGCTTTTTTACCCGAAAAAGGCGGGTTTTACCCTAAAATTGAGAGCTTGTTGTAGGAAAATGAGGCTTTTCAGGTGAAAAAGGCGGGTTTTACCGTAAAATTGAGAGAGTGTTTCCGAAAAATGAGGCTTTTCAGGTGAAAAAGGTGGGTTTGGTGCAGAAAATTGAGAGCTCTGTGCAGAAAAATGAGGCTTTTTCACCCGAAAAAGGCATTTTGTGCCCGAAATTGAGAGCTTGGTGCAGAAAAATGAGGCTTTTCACCCCAAAAACGCGGGTTTAGCCCCCATGATAGGGTTTGTGCTGTAAAAAAGGAGAGGTAGGGCCCTGGAAACGAGGCACTGCTGCATAAAAGGGAGGTTGTTACCTGTAGAATCAAAACTTTGGATGCCAAAAATTAATCTTTGAGAGGTAAAATGGGGGTTTGTGCCCTAAAATTGAGAGCTTGGAGTAGGAAAATGAGGCTTTTAATCTGAAAACGGAGGTTTGTGCCCTAAAATTGAGATATTGGTGAAGAAAAATGAGGCTTTTCACCTGAAAAAGGAGGTTTGTGCCCTAAAATTGAGATATTGGTGAAGAAAAATGAGGCTTTTAATCTGAAAATTGAGAGCTTGTCCCTAAAATTGAGAGCTTGGTGCAGAAAAATGAGGCTTTTCACCCAAAAAAGGAGAGCTTGTCCATAACATTGAAATATTGGTGCAGAAAAATGAGGCTTTTCAGGTGAAAAAGGTGGGTTTGGTGCTAAAATTGAGAGCTTGGTGCAGAAAAATGAGGCTTTTCTGGTGAAAAGGGCATTTTGTGCCCTAAAATTGCGAGCTTGTTGTAGGAAAATGAGGCTTTTTTACCCGAAAAAGGCAGGTTTTACCCTAAAATTGAGAGCTTGTTGTAGGAAAATGAGGCTTTTTTACCCGAAAAAGGCGGGTTTTACCCTAAAATTGAGAGCTTGTTGTAGGAAAATGAGGCTTTTCAGGTGAAAAAGGCGGGTTTTACCGTAAAATTGAGAGAGTGTTTCCGAAAAATGAGGCTTTTCAGGTGAAAAAGGTGGGTTTGGTGCAGAAAATTGAGAGCTCTGTGCAGAAAAATGAGGCTTTTTCACCCGAAAAAGGCATTTTGTGCCCGAAATTGAGAGCTTGGTGCAGAAAAATGAGGCTTTTCACCCCAAAAACGCGGGTTTAGCCCCCATGATAGGGTTTGTGCTGTAAAAAAGGAGAGGTAGGGCCCTGGAAACGAGGCACTGCTGCATAAAAGGGAGGTTGTTACCTGTAGAATCAAAACTTTGGATGCCAAAAATTAATCTTTGAGAGGTAAAATGGGGGTTTGTGCCCTAAAATTGAGAGCTTGGAGTAGAAAAATGAGGCTTTTAATCTGAAAAAGGAGGTTTGTGCCCTAAAATTGAGATATTGGTGCAGAAAAATGAGGCTTTTCACCCAAAAATTGAGAGCTTGTCCATAACATTGAAATATTGGTGCAGAAAAATGAGGCTTTTCAGGTGAAAAAGGCAGGTTTTACCCTAAAATTGAGAGTTTGGTGCAGAAAAATGAGGCTTTTCTGGTGAAAAGGGCATTTTGTGCCCTAAAATTGCGAGCTTGTTGTAGGAAAATGAGGCTTTTTTACCCGAAAAAGGCAGGTTTTACCCTAAAATTGCGAGCTTGTTGTAGGAAAATGAGGCTTTTTTACCCGAAAAAGGCGGGTTTTACCCTAAAATTGAGAGCTTGTTGTAGGAAAATGAGGCTTTTCAGGTGAAAAAGGCGGGTTTTACCGTAAAATTGAGAGAGTGTTTCCGAAAAATGAAGCTTTTCAGGTGAAAAAGGTGGGTTTGGTGCAGAAAATTGAGAGCTCTGTGCAGAAAAATGAGGCTTTTTCACCCGAAAAAGGCATTTTGTGCCCGAAATTGAGAGCTTGGTGCAGAAAAATGAGGCTTTTCACCCCAAAAACGCGGGTTTAGCCCCCATGATAGGGTTTGTGCTGTAAAAAAGGAGAGGTAGGGCCCTGGAAACGAGGCACTGCTGCATAAAAGGGAGGTTGTTACCTGTAGAATCAAAAGCTTGGATGCCAAAAATTAATCTTTGAGAGGTAAAATGGGGGTTTGTGCCCTAAAATTGAGAGCTTGGAGTAGGAAAATGAGGCTTTTAATCTGAAAAAGGAGGTTTGTGCCCTAAAATTGAGATATTGGTGCAGAAAAATGAGGCTTTTAACCTGAAAAAGGAGGTTTGTGCCCTAAAATTGAGATATTGGTGAAGAAAAATGAGGCTTTTCACCCAAAAATTGAGAGCTTGTCCCTAAAATTGGGAGCTTGGAGTAGGAAAATGAGGCTTTTAATCTGAAAAAGGAGGTTTGTGCCATAAATTGAGATATTGGTGAAGAAAAATGAGGCTTTTAATCTGAAAATTGAGAGCTTGTCCCTAAAATTGAGAGCTTGGTGCAGAAAAATGAGGCTTTTCACCCAAAAAAGGAGAGCTTGTCCATAACATTGAAATATTGGTGCAGAAAAATGAGGCTTTTCAGGTGAAAAAGGTGGGTTTGGTGCTAAAATTGAGAGTTTGGTGCAGAAAAATGAGGCTTTTCTGGTGAAAAGGGCATTTTGTGCCCTAAAATTGCGAGCTTGTTGTAGGAAAATGAGGCTTTTTTACCCGAAAAAGGCAGGTTTTACCCTAAAATTGAGAGCTTGTTGTAGGAAAATGAGGCTTTTTTACCCGAAAAAGGCGGGTTTTACCCTAAAATTGAGAGCTTGTTGTAGGAAAATGAGGCTTTTCAGGTGAAAAAGGCGGGTTTTACCGTAAAATTGAGAGAGTGTTTCCGAAAAATGAGGCTTTTCAGGTGAAAAAGGTGGGTTTGGTGCAGAAAATTGAGAGCTCTGTGCAGAAAAATGAGGCTTTTTCACCCGAAAAAGGCATTTTGTGCCCGAAATTGAGAGCTTGGTGCAGAAAAATGAGGCTTTTCACCCCAAAAACGCGGGTTTAGCCCCCATGATAGGGTTTGTGCTGTAAAAAAGGAGAGGTAGGGCCCTGGAAACGAGGCACTGCTGCATAAAAGGGAGGTTGTTACCTGTAGAATCAAAACTTTGGATGCCAAAAATTAATCTTTGAGAGGTAAAATGGGGGTTTGTGCCCTAAAATTGAGAGCTTGGAGTAGGAAAATGAGGCTTTTAATCTGAAAACGGAGGTTTGTGCCCTAAAATTGAGATATTGGTGAAGAAAAATGAGGCTTTTCACCTGAAAAAGGAGGTTTGTGCCCTAAAATTGAGATATTGGTGAAGAAAAATGAGGCTTTTAATCTGAAAATTGAGAGCTTGTCCCTAAAATTGAGAGCTTGGTGCAGAAAAATGAGGCTTTTCACCCAAAAAAGGAGAGCTTGTCCATAACATTGAAATATTGGTGCAGAAAAATGAGGCTTTTCAGGTGAAAAAGGTGGGTTTGGTGCTAAAATTGAGAGCTTGGTGCAGAAAAATGAGGCTTTTCTGGTGAAAAGGGCATTTTGTGCCCTAAAATTGCGAGCTTGTTGTAGGAAAATGAGGCTTTTTTACCCGAAAAAGGCAGGTTTTACCCTAAAATTGAGAGCTTGTTGTAGGAAAATGAGGCTTTTTTACCCGAAAAAGGCGGGTTTTACCCTAAAATTGAGAGCTTGTTGTAGGAAAATGAGGCTTTTCAGGTGAAAAAGGCGGGTTTTACCGTAAAATTGAGAGAGTGTTTCCGAAAAATGAGGCTTTTCAGGTGAAAAAGGTGGGTTTGGTGCAGAAAATTGAGAGCTCTGTGCAGAAAAATGAGGCTTTTTCACCCGAAAAAGGCATTTTGTGCCCGAAATTGAGAGCTTGGTGCAGAAAAATGAGGCTTTTCACCCCAAAAACGCGGGTTTAGCCCCCATGATAGGGTTTGTGCTGTAAAAAAGGAGAGGTAGGGCCCTGGAAACGAGGCACTGCTGCATAAAAGGGAGGTTGTTACCTGTAGAATCAAAACTTTGGATGCCAAAAATTAATCTTTGAGAGGTAAAATGGGGGTTTGTGCCCTAAAATTGAGAGCTTGGAGTAGAAAAATGAGGCTTTTAATCTGAAAACGGAGGTTTGTGCCCTAAAATTGAGATATTGGTGCAGAAAAATGAGGCTTTTAACCTGAAAAAGGAGGTTTGTGCCCTAAAATTGAGATATTGGTGAAGAAAAATGAGGCTTTTCACCCAAAAATTGAGAGCTTGTCCCTAAAATTGGGAGCTTGGAGTAGGAAAATGAGGCTTTTAATCTGAAAAAGGAGGTTTGTGCCATAAATTGAGATATTGGTGAAGAAAAATGAGGCTTTTAATCTGAAAATTGAGAGCTTGTCCCTAAAATTGAGAGCTTGGTGCAGAAAAATGAGGCTTTTCACCCAAAAAAGGAGAGCTTGTCCATAACATTGAAATATTGGTGCAGAAAAATGAGGCTTTTCAGGTGAAAAAGGTGGGTTTGGTGCTAAAATTGAGAGCTTGGTGCAGAAAAATGAGGCTTTTCTGGTGAAAAGGGCATTTTGTGCCCTAAAATTGCGAGCTTGTTGTAGGAAAATGAGGCTTTTTTACCCGAAAAAGGCAGGTTTTACCCTAAAATTGAGAGCTTGTTGTAGGAAAATGAGGCTTTTTTACCCGAAAAAGGCGGGTTTTACCCTAAAATTGAGAGCTTGTTGTAGGAAAATGAGGCTTTTCAGGTGAAAAAGGTGGGTTTGGTGCAGAAAATTGAGAGCTCTGTGCAGAAAAATGAGGCTTTTTCACCCGAAAAAGGCATTTTGTGCCCGAAATTGAGAGCTTGGTGCAGAAAAATGAGGCTTTTCACCCCAAAAACGCGGGTTTAGCCCCCATGATAGGGTTTGTGCTGTAAAAAAGGAGAGGTAGGGCCCTGGAAACGAGGCACTGCTGCATAAAAGGGAGGTTGTTACCTGTAGAATCAAAACTTTGGATGCCAAAAATTAATCTTTGAGAGGTAAAATGGGGGTTTGTGCCCTAAAATTGAGAGCTTGGAGTAGGAAAATGAGGCTTTTAATCTGAAAACGGAGGTTTGTGCCCTAAAATTGAGATATTGGTGAAGAAAAATGAGGCTTTTAATCTGAAAAAGGAGGTTTGTGCCATAAATTGAGATATTGGTGAAGAAAAATGAGGCTTTTAATCTGAAAATTGAGAGCTTGTCCCTAAAATTGAGAGCTTGGTGCAGAAAAATGAGGCTTTTCACCCAAAAAAGGAGAGCTTGTCCATAACATTGAAATATTGGTGCAGAAAAATGAGGCTTTTCAGGTGAAAAAGGTGGGTTTGGTGCTAAAATTGAGAGCTTGGTGCAGAAAAATGAGGCTTTTCTGGTGAAAAGGGCATTTTGTGCCCTAAAATTGCGAGCTTGTTGTAGGAAAATGAGGCTTTTTTACCCGAAAAAGGCAGGTTTTACCCTAAAATTGAGAGCTTGTTGTAGGAAAATGAGGCTTTTTTACCCGAAAAAGGCGGGTTTTACCCTAAAATTGAGAGCTTGTTGTAGGAAAATGAGGCTTTTCAGGTGAAAAAGGCGGGTTTTACCGTAAAATTGAGAGAGTGTTTCCGAAAAATGAGGCTTTTCAGGTGAAAAAGGTGGGTTTGGTGCAGAAAATTGAGAGCTCTGTGCAGAAAAATGAGGCTTTTTCACCCGAAAAAGGCATTTTGTGCCCGAAATTGAGAGCTTGGTGCAGAAAAATGAGGCTTTTCACCCCAAAAACGCGGGTTTAGCCCCCATGATAGGGTTTGTGCTGTAAAAAAGGAGAGGTAGGGCCCTGGAAACGAGGCACTGCTGCATAAAAGGGAGGTTGTTACCTGTAGAATCAAAACTTTGGATGCCAAAAATTAATCTTTGAGAGGTAAAATGGGGGTTTGTGCCCTAAAATTGAGAGCTTGGAGTAGGAAAATGAGGCTTTTAATCTGAAAACGGAGGTTTGTGCCCTAAAATTGAGATATTGGTGCAGAAAAATGAGGCTTTTAACCTGAAAAAGGAGGTTTGTGCCCTAAAATTGAGATATTGGTGAAGAAAAATGAGGCTTTTCACCCAAAAATTGAGAGCTTGTCCCTAAAATTGGGAGCTTGGAGTAGGAAAATGAGGCTTTTAATCTGAAAAAGAAGGTTTGTGCCATAAATTGAGATATTGGTGAAGAAAAATGAGGCTTTTAATCTGAAAATTGAGAGCTTGTCCCTAAAATTGAGAGCTTGGTGCAGAAAAATGAGGCTTTTCACCCAAAAAAGGAGAGCTTGTCCATAACATTGAAATATTGGTGCAGAAAAATGAGGCTTTTCAGGTGAAAAAGGTGGGTTTGGTGCTAAAATTGAGAGCTTGGTGCAGAAAAATGAGGCTTTTCTGGTGAAAAGGGCATTTTGTGCCCTAAAATTGCGAGCTTGTTGTAGGAAAATGAGGCTTTTTTACCCGAAAAAGGCAGGTTTTACCCTAAAATTGAGAGCTTGTTGTAGGAAAATGAGGCTTTTTTACCCGAAAAAGGCGGGTTTTACCCTAAAATTGAGAGCTTGTTGTAGGAAAATGAGGCTTTTCAGGTGAAAAAGGCGGGTTTTACCGTAAAATTGAGAGAGTGTTTCCGAAAAATGAGGCTTTTCAGGTGAAAAAGGTGGGTTTGGTGCAGAAAATTGAGAGCTCTGTGCAGAAAAATGAGGCTTTTTCACCCGAAAAAGGCATTTTGTGCCCGAAATTGAGAGCTTGGTGCAGAAAAATGAGGCTTTTCACCCCAAAAACGCGGGTTTAGCCCCCATGATAGGGTTTGTGCTGTAAAAAAGGAGAGGTAGGGCCCTGGAAACGAGGCACTGCTGCATAAAAGGGAGGTTGTTACCTGTAGAATCAAAACTTTGGATGCCAAAAATTAATCTTTGAGAGGTAAAATGGGGGTTTGTGCCCTAAAATTGAGAGCTTGGAGTAGAAAAATGAGGCTTTTAATCTGAAAAAGGAGGTTTGTGCCCTAAAATTGAGATATTGGTGAAGAAAAATGAGGCTTTTCACCCAAAAATTGAGAGCTTGTCCCTAAAATTGAGAGCTTGGAGTAGGAAAATGAGGCTTTTAATCTGAAAAAGGAGGTTTGTGCCCTAAAATTGAGATATTGGTGAAGAAAAATGAGGTTTTTCACCCCAAAAGCGTGGGTTTAGCCCCCATGATAGGGTTTGTGCTGTAAAAAAGGAGAGGTAGGGCCCTGGAAACGAGGCACTGCTGCATAAAAGGGAGGTTGTTACCTGTAGAATCAAAACTTTGGATGCCAAAAATTAATCTTTGAGAGGTAAAATGGGGGTTTGTGCCCTAAAATTGAGAGCTTGGAGTAGGAAAATGAGGCTTTTAATCTGAAAAAGGAGGTTTGTGCCCTAAAATTGAGATATTGGTGCAGAAAAATGAGGCTTTTAACCTGAAAAAGGAGGTTTGTGCCCTAAAATTGAGATATTGGTGCAGAAAAATGAGGCTTTTAACCTGAAAAAGGAGGTTTGTGCCCTAAAATTGAGATATTGGTGAAGAAAAATGAGGTTTTTCACCCAAAAATTGAGAGCTTGTCCCTAAAATTGGGAGCTTGGAGTAGGAAAATGAGGCTTTTAATCTTAAAAAGGAGGTTTGTGCCATAAATTGAGATATTGGTGAAGAAAAATGAGGCTTTTAATCTGAAAATTGAGAGCTTGTCCCTAAAATTGAGAGCTTGGTGCAGAAAAATGAGGCTTTTCACCCAAAAAAGGAGAGCTTGTCCATAACATTGAAATATTGGTGCAGAAAAATGAGGCTTTTCAGGTGAAAAAGGTGGGTTTGGTGCTAAAATTGAGAGCTTGGTGCAGAAAAATGAGGCTTTTCTGGTGAAAAGGGCATTTTGTGCCCTAAAATTGCGAGCTTGTTGTAGGAAAATGAGGCTTTTTTACCCGAAAAAGGCAGGTTTTACCCTAAAATTGAGAGCTTGTTGTAGGAAAATGAGGCTTTTTTACCCGAAAAAGGCGGGTTTTACCCTAAAATTGAGAGCTTGTTGTAGGAAAATGAGGCTTTTCAGGTGAAAAAGGCGGGTTTTACCGTAAAATTGAGAGAGTGTTTCCGAAAAATGAAGCTTTTCAGGTGAAAAAGGTGGGTTTGGTGCAGAAAATTGAGAGCTCTGTGCAGAAAAATGAGGCTTTTTCACCCGAAAAAGGCATTTTGTGCCCGAAATTGAGAGCTTGGTGCAGAAAAATGAGGCTTTTCACCCCAAAAACGCGGGTTTAGCCCCCATGATAGGGTTTGTGCTGTAAAAAAGGAGAGGTAGGGCCCTGGAAACGAGGCACTGCTGCATAAAAGGGAGGTTGTTACCTGTAGAATCAAAAGCTTGGATGCCAAAAATTAATCTTTGAGAGGTAAAATGGGGGTTTGTGCCCTAAAATTGAGAGCTTGGAGTAGGAAAATGAGGCTTTTAATCTGAAAAAGGAGGTTTGTGCCCTAAAATTGAGATATTGGTGCAGAAAAATGAGGCTTTTAACCTGAAAAAGGAGGTTTGTGCCCTAAAATTGAGATATTGGTGAAGAAAAATGAGGCTTTTCACCCAAAAATTGAGAGCTTGTCCCTAAAATTGGGAGCTTGGAGTAGGAAAATGAGGCTTTTAATCTGAAAAAGGAGGTTTGTGCCATAAATTGAGATATTGGTGAAGAAAAATGAGGCTTTTAATCTGAAAATTGAGAGCTTGTCCCTAAAATTGAGAGCTTGGTGCAGAAAAATGAGGCTTTTCACCCAAAAAAGGAGAGCTTGTCCATAACATTGAAATATTGGTGCAGAAAAATGAGGCTTTTCAGGTGAAAAAGGTGGGTTTGGTGCTAAAATTGAGAGCTTGGTGCAGAAAAATGAGGCTTTTCTGGTGAAAAGGGCATTTTGTGCCCTAAAATTGCGAGCTTGTTGTAGGAAAATGAGGCTTTTTTACCCGAAAAAGGCAGGTTTTACCCTAAAATTGAGAGCTTGTTGTAGGAAAATGAGGCTTTTTTACCCGAAAAAGGCGGGTTTTACCCTAAAATTGAGAGCTTGTTGTAGGAAAATGAGGCTTTTCAGGTGAAAAAGGCGGGTTTTACCGTAAAATTGAGAGAGTGTTTCCGAAAAATGAGGCTTTTCAGGTGAAAAAGGTGGGTTTGGTGCAGAAAATTGAGAGCTCTGTGCAGAAAAATGAGGCTTTTTCACCCGAAAAAGGCATTTTGTGCCCGAAATTGAGAGCTTGGTGCAGAAAAATGAGGCTTTTCACCCCAAAAACGCGGGTTTAGCCCCCATGATAGGGTTTGTGCTGTAAAAAAGGAGAGGTAGGGCCCTGGAAACGAGGCACTGCTGCATAAAAGGGAGGTTGTTACCTGTAGAATCAAAACTTTGGATGCCAAAAATTAATCTTTGAGAGGTAAAATGGGGGTTTGTGCCCTAAAATTGAGAGCTTGGAGTAGGAAAATGAGGCTTTTAATCTGAAAACGGAGGTTTGTGCCCTAAAATTGAGATATTGGTGAAGAAAAATGAGGCTTTTAATCTGAAAATTGAGTGCTTGTCCCTAAAATTGAGAGCTTGGTGCAGAAAAATGAGGCTTTTAATCTGAAAAAGGAGGTTTGTGCCCTAAAATTGAGATATTGGTGAAGAAAAATGAGGCTTTTCACCCAAAAATTGAGAGCTTGTCCCTAAAATTGAGAGCTTGGAGTAGGAAAATGAGGCTTTTAATCTGAAAAAGGAGGTTTGTGCCCTAAAATTGAGATATTGGTGAAGAAAAATGAGGTTTTTCACCCCAAAAGCGTGGGTTTAGCCCCCATGATAGGGTTTGTGCTGTAAAAAAGGAGAGGTAGGGCCCTGGAAACGAGGCACTGCTGCATAAAAGGGAGGTTGTTACCTGTAGAATCAAAACTTTGGATGCCAAAAATTAATCTTTGAGAGGTAAAATGGGGGTTTGTGCCCTAAAATTGAGAGCTTGGAGTAGGAAAATGAGGCTTTTAATCTGAAAAAGGAGGTTTGTGCCCTAAAATTGAGATATTGGTGCAGAAAAATGAGGCTTTTAACCTGAAAAAGGAGGTTTGTGCCCTAAAATTGAGATATTGGTGAAGAAAAATGAGGCTTTTAACCTGAAAAAGGAGGTTTGTGCCCTAAAATTGAGATATTGGTGAAGAAAAATGAGGCTTTTCACCCAAAAATTGAGAGCTTGTCCCTAAAATTGGGAGCTTGGAGTAGGAAAATGAGGCTTTTAATCTGAAAAAGGAGGTTTGTGCCATAAATTGAGATATTGGTGAAGAAAAATGAGGCTTTTAATCTGAAAATTGAGAGCTTGTCCCTAAAATTGAGAGCTTGGTGCAGAAAAATGAGGCTTTTCACCCAAAAAAGGAGAGCTTGTCCATAACATTGAAATATTGGTGCAGAAAAATGAGGCTTTTCAGGTGAAAAAGGTGGGTTTGGTGCTAAAATTGAGAGCTTGGTGCAGAAAAATGAGGCTTTTCTGGTGAAAAGGGCATTTTGTGCCCTAAAATTGCGAGCTTGTTGTAGGAAAATGAGGCTTTTTTACCCGAAAAAGGCAGGTTTTACCCTAAAATTGAGAGCTTGTTGTAGGAAAATGAGGCTTTTTTACCCGAAAAAGGCGGGTTTTACCCTAAAATTGAGAGCTTGTTGTAGGAAAATGAGGCTTTTCAGGTGAAAAAGGCGGGTTTTACCGTAAAATTGAGAGAGTGTTTCCGAAAAATGAGGCTTTTCAGGTGAAAAAGGTGGGTTTGGTGCAGAAAATTGAGAGCTCTGTGCAGAAAAATGAGGCTTTTTCACCCGAAAAAGGCATTTTGTGCCCGAAATTGAGAGCTTGGTGCAGAAAAATGAGGCTTTTCACCCCAAAAACGCGGGTTTAGCCCCCATGATAGGGTTTGTGCTGTAAAAAAGGAGAGGTAGGGCCCTGGAAACGAGGCACTGCTGCATAAAAGGGAGGTTGTTACCTGTAGAATCAAAAGCTTGGATGCCAAAAATTAATCTTTGAGAGGTAAAATGGGGGTTTGTGCCCTAAAATTGAGAGCTTGGAGTAGGAAAATGAGGCTTTTAATCTGAAAAAGGAGGTTTGTGCCCTAAAATTGAGATATTGGTGCAGAAAAATGAGGCTTTTAACCTGAAAAAGGAGGTTTGTGCCCTAAAATTGAGATATTGGTGAAGAAAAATGAGGCTTTTCACCCAAAAATTGAGAGCTTGTCCCTAAAATTGGGAGCTTGGAGTAGGAAAATGAGGCTTTTAATCTGAAAAAGGAGGTTTGTGCCATAAATTGAGATATTGGTGAAGAAAAATGAGGCTTTTAATCTGAAAATTGAGAGCTTGTCCCTAAAATTGAGAGCTTGGTGCAGAAAAATGAGGCTTTTCACCCAAAAAAGGAGAGCTTGTCCATAACATTGAAATATTGGTGCAGAAAAATGAGGCTTTTCAGGTGAAAAAGGTGGGTTTGGTGCTAAAATTGAGAGCTTGGTGCAGAAAAATGAGGCTTTTCTGGTGAAAAGGGCATTTTGTGCCCTAAAATTGCGAGCTTGTTGTAGGAAAATGAGGCTTTTTTACCCGAAAAAGGCAGGTTTTACCCTAAAATTGCGAGCTTGTTGTAGGAAAATGAGGCTTTTTTACCCGAAAAAGGCGGGTTTTACCCTAAAATTGAGAGCTTGTTGTAGGAAAATGAGGCTTTTCAGGTGAAAAAGGCGGGTTTTACCGTAAAATTGAGAGAGTGTTTCCGAAAAATGAGGCTTTTCAGGTGAAAAAGGTGGGTTTGGTGCAGAAAATTGAGAGCTCTGTGCAGAAAAATGAGGCTTTTTCACCCGAAAAAGGCATTTTGTGCCCGAAATTGAGAGCTTGGTGCAGAAAAATGAGGCTTTTCACCCCAAAAACGCGGGTTTAGCCCCCATGATAGGGTTTGTGCTGTAAAAAAGGAGAGGTAGGGCCCTGGAAACGAGGCACTGCTGCATAAAAGGGAGGTTGTTACCTGTAGAATCAAAACTTTGGATGCCAAAAATTAATCTTTGAGAGGTAAAATGGGGGTTTGTGCCCTAAAATTGAGAGCCTGCAGTAGGAAAATGAGGCTTTTAATCTGAAAAAGGAGGTTTGTGCCCTAAAATTGAGATATTGGTGAAGAAAAATGAGGCTTTTCACCTGAAAAAGGAGGTTTGTGCCCTAAAATTGAGATATTGGTGAAGAAAAATGAGGCTTTTAATCTGAAAATTGAGAGCTTGTCCCTAAAATTGAGAGCTTGGTGCAGAAAAATGAGGCTTTTCACCCAAAAAAGGAGAGCTTGTCCATAACATTGAAATATTGGTGCAGAAAAATGAGGCTTTTCAGGTGAAAAAGGTGGGTTTGGTGCTAAAATTGAGAGCTTGGTGCAGAAAAATGAGGCTTTTCTGGTGAAAAGGGCATTTTGTGCCCTAAAATTGCGAGCTTGTTGTAGGAAAATGAGGCTTTTTTACCCGAAAAAGGCAGGTTTTACCCTAAAATTGAGAGCTTGTTGTAGGAAAATGAGGCTTTTTTACCCGAAAAAGGCGGGTTTTACCCTAAAATTGAGAGCTTGTTGTAGGAAAATGAGGCTTTTCAGGTGAAAAAGGCGGGTTTTACCGTAAAATTGAGAGAGTGTTTCCGAAAAATGAGGCTTTTCAGGTGAAAAAGGTGGGTTTGGTGCAGAAAATTGAGAGCTCTGTGCAGAAAAATGAGGCTTTTTCACCCGAAAAAGGCATTTTGTGCCCGAAATTGAGAGCTTGGTGCAGAAAAATGAGGCTTTTCACCCCAAAAACGCGGGTTTAGCCCCCATGATAGGGTTTGTGCTGTAAAAAAGGAGAGGTAGGGCCCTGGAAACGAGGCACTGCTGCATAAAAGGGAGGTTGTTACCTGTAGAATCAAAACTTTGGATGCCAAAAATTAATCTTTGAGAGGTAAAATGGGGGTTTGTGCCCTAAAATTGAGAGCTTGGAGTAGAAAAATGAGGCTTTTAATCTGAAAAAGGAGGTTTGTGCCCTAAAATTGAGATATTGGTGAAGAAAAATGAGGCTTTTCACCCAAAAATTGAGAGCTTGTCCCTAAAATTGAGAGCTTGGAGTAGGAAAATGAGGCTTTTAATCTGAAAAAGGAGGTTTGTGCCCTAAAATTGAGATATTGGTGAAGAAAAATGAGGTTTTTCACCCCAAAAGCGTGGGTTTAGCCCCCATGATAGGGTTTGTGCTGTAAAAAAGGAGAGGTAGGGCCCTGGAAACGAGGCACTGCTGCATAAAAGGGAGGTTGTTACCTGTAGAATCAAAACTTTGGATGCCAAAAATTAATCTTTGAGAGGTAAAATGTGGGTTTGTGCCCTAAAATTGAGAGCTTGGAGTAGGAAAATGAGGCTTTTAACCTGAAAAAGGAGGTTTGTGCCCTAAAATTGAGATATTGGTGCAGAAAAATGAGGCTTTTAACCTGAAAAAGGAGGTTTGTGCCCTAAAATTGAGATATTGGTGAAGAAAAATGAGGTTTTTCACCCAAAAATTGAGAGCTTGTCCCTAAAATTGGGAGCTTGGAGTAGGAAAATGAGGCTTTTAATCTGAAAAAGGAGGTTTGTGCCATAAATTGAGATATTGGTGAAGAAAAATGAGGCTTTTAATCTGAAAATTGAGAGCTTGTCCCTAAAATTGAGAGCTTGGTGCAGAAAAATGAGGCTTTTCACCCAAAAAAGGAGAGCTTGTCCATAACATTGAAATATTGGTGCAGAAAAATGAGGCTTTTCAGGTGAAAAAGGTGGGTTTGGTGCTAAAATTGAGAGCTTGGTGCAGAAAAATGAGGCTTTTCTGGTGAAAAGGGCATTTTGTGCCCTAAAATTGCGAGCTTGTTGTAGGAAAATGAGGCTTTTTTACCCGAAAAAGGCAGGTTTTACCCTAAAATTGAGAGCTTGTTGTAGGAAAATGAGGCTTTTTTACCCGAAAAAGGCGGGTTTTACCCTAAAATTGAGAGCTTGTTGTAGGAAAATGAGGCTTTTCAGGTGAAAAAGGCGGGTTTTACCGTAAAATTGAGAGAGTGTTTCCGAAAAATGAAGCTTTTCAGGTGAAAAAGGTGGGTTTGGTGCAGAAAATTGAGAGCTCTGTGCAGAAAAATGAGGCTTTTTCACCCGAAAAAGGCATTTTGTGCCCGAAATTGAGAGCTTGGTGCAGAAAAATGAGGCTTTTCACCCCAAAAACGCGGGTTTAGCCCCCATGATAGGGTTTGTGCTGTAAAAAAGGAGAGGTAGGGCCCTGGAAACGAGGCACTGCTGCATAAAAGGGAGGTTGTTACCTGTAGAATCAAAAGCTTGGATGCCAAAAATTAATCTTTGAGAGGTAAAATGGGGGTTTGTGCCCTAAAATTGAGAGCTTGGAGTAGGAAAATGAGGCTTTTAATCTGAAAAAGGAGGTTTGTGCCCTAAAATTGAGATATTGGTGCAGAAAAATGAGGCTTTTAACCTGAAAAAGGAGGTTTGTGCCCTAAAATTGAGATATTGGTGAAGAAAAATGAGGCTTTTCACCCAAAAATTGAGAGCTTGTCCCTAAAATTGGGAGCTTGGAGTAGGAAAATGAGGCTTTTAATCTGAAAAAGGAGGTTTGTGCCATAAATTGAGATATTGGTGAAGAAAAATGAGGCTTTTAATCTGAAAATTGAGAGCTTGTCCCTAAAATTGAGAGCTTGGTGCAGAAAAATGAGGCTTTTCACCCAAAAAAGGAGAGCTTGTCCATAACATTGAAATATTGGTGCAGAAAAATGAGGCTTTTCAGGTGAAAAAGGTGGGTTTGGTGCTAAAATTGAGAGCTTGGTGCAGAAAAATGAGGCTTTTCTGGTGAAAAGGGCATTTTGTGCCCTAAAATTGCGAGCTTGTTGTAGGAAAATGAGGCTTTTTTACCCGAAAAAGGCAGGTTTTACCCTAAAATTGCGAGCTTGTTGTAGGAAAATGAGGCTTTTTTACCCGAAAAAGGCGGGTTTTACCCTAAAATTGAGAGCTTGTTGTAGGAAAATGAGGCTTTTCAGGTGAAAAAGGCGGGTTTTACCGTAAAATTGAGAGAGTGTTTCCGAAAAATGAAGCTTTTCAGGTGAAAAAGGTGGGTTTGGTGCAGAAAATTGAGAGCTCTGTGCAGAAAAATGAGGCTTTTTCACCCGAAAAAGGCATTTTGTGCCCGAAATTGAGAGCTTGGTGCAGAAAAATGAGGCTTTTCACCCCAAAAACGCGGGTTTAGCCCCCATGATAGGGTTTGTGCTGTAAAAAAGGAGAGGTAGGGCCCTGGAAACGAGGCACTGCTGCATAAAAGGGAGGTTGTTACCTGTAGAATCAAAAGCTTGGATGCCAAAAATTAATCTTTGAGAGGTAAAATGGGGGTTTGTGCCCTAAAATTGAGAGCTTGGAGTAGGAAAATGAGGCTTTTAATCTGAAAAAGGAGGTTTGTGCCCTAAAATTGAGATATTGGTGCAGAAAAATGAGGCTTTTAACCTGAAAAAGGAGGTTTGTGCCCTAAAATTGAGATATTGGTGAAGAAAAATGAGGCTTTTCACCCAAAAATTGAGAGCTTGTCCCTAAAATTGGGAGCTTGGAGTAGGAAAATGAGGCTTTTAATCTGAAAAAGGAGGTTTGTGCCATAAATTGAGATATTGGTGAAGAAAAATGAGGCTTTTAATCTGAAAATTGAGAGCTTGTCCCTAAAATTGAGAGCTTGGTGCAGAAAAATGAGGCTTTTCACCCAAAAAAGGAGAGCTTGTCCATAACATTGAAATATTGGTGCAGAAAAATGAGGCTTTTCAGGTGAAAAAGGTGGGTTTGGTGCTAAAATTGAGAGCTTGGTGCAGAAAAATGAGGCTTTTCTGGTGAAAAGGGCATTTTGTGCCCTAAAATTGCGAGCTTGTTGTAGGAAAATGAGGCTTTTTTACCCGAAAAAGGCAGGTTTTACCCTAAAATTGCGAGCTTGTTGTAGGAAAATGAGGCTTTTTTACCCGAAAAAGGCGGGTTTTACCCTAAAATTGAGAGCTTGTTGTAGGAAAATGAGGCTTTTCAGGTGAAAAAGGCGGGTTTTACCGTAAAATTGAGAGAGTGTTTCCGAAAAATGAGGCTTTTCAGGTGAAAAAGGTGGGTTTGGTGCAGAAAATTGAGAGCTCTGTGCAGAAAAATGAGGCTTTTTCACCCGAAAAAGGCATTTTGTGCCCGAAATTGAGAGCTTGGTGCAGAAAAATGAGGCTTTTCACCCCAAAAACGCGGGTTTAGCCCCCATGATAGGGTTTGTGCTGTAAAAAAGGAGAGGTAGGGCCCTGGAAACGAGGCACTGCTGCATAAAAGGGAGGTTGTTACCTGTAGAATCAAAACTTTGGATGCCAAAAATTAATCTTTGAGAGGTAAAATGGGGGTTTGTGCCCTAAAATTGAGAGCTTGGAGTAGGAAAATGAGGCTTTTAATCTGAAAACGGAGGTTTGTGCCCTAAAATTGAGATATTGGTGCAGAAAAATGAGGCTTTTAACCTGAAAAAGGAGGTTTGTGCCCTAAAATTGAGATATTGGTGAAGAAAAATGAGGCTTTTCACCCAAAAATTGAGAGCTTGTCCCTAAAATTGGGAGCTTGGAGTAGGAAAATGAGGCTTTTAATCTGAAAAAGGAGGTTTGTGCCATAAATTGAGATATTGGTGAAGAAAAATGAGGCTTTTAATCTGAAAATTGAGAGCTTGTCCCTAAAATTGAGAGCTTGGTGCAGAAAAATGAGGCTTTTCACCCAAAAAAGGAGAGCTTGTCCATAACATTGAAATATTGGTGCAGAAAAATGAGGCTTTTCAGGTGAAAAAGGTGGGTTTGGTGCTAAAATTGAGAGCTTGGTGCAGAAAAATGAGGCTTTTCTGGTGAAAAGGGCATTTTGTGCCCTAAAATTGCGAGCTTGTTGTAGGAAAATGAGGCTTTTTTACCCGAAAAAGGCAGGTTTTACCCTAAAATTGAGAGCTTATTGTAGGAAAATGAGGCTTTTTTACCCGAAAAAGGCGGGTTTTACCCTAAAATTGAGAGCTTGTTGTAGGAAAATGAGGCTTTTCAGGTGAAAAAGGCGGGTTTTACCGTAAAATTGAGAGAGTGTTTCCGAAAAATGAGGCTTTTCAGGTGAAAAAGGTGGGTTTGGTGCAGAAAATTGAGAGCTCTGTGCAGAAAAATGAGGCTTTTTCACCCGAAAAAGGCATTTTGTGCCCGAAATTGAGAGCTTGGTGCAGAAAAATGAGGCTTTGCACCCCAAAAACGCGGGTTTAGCCCCCATGATAGGGTTTGTGCTGTAAAAAAGGAGAGGTAGGGCCCTGGAAACGAGGCACTGCTGCATAAAAGGGAGGTTGTTACCTGTAGAATCAAAACTTTGGATGCCAAAAATTAATCTTTGAGAGGTAAAATGGGGGTTTGTGCCCTAAAATTGAGAGCTTGGAGTAGGAAAATGAGGCTTTTAATCTGAAAAAGGAGGTTTGTGCCCTAAAATTGAGATATTGGTGAAGAAAAATGAGGCTTTTCACCCAAAAATTGAGAGCTTGTCCCTAAAATTGAGAGCTTGGAGTAGGAAAATGAGGCTTTTAATCTGAAAAAGGAGGTTTGTGCCCTAAAATTGAGATATTGGTGAAGAAAAATGAGGCTTTTCACCCAAAAATTGAGAGCTTGTCCCTAAAATTGAGAGCTTGGTGCAGAAAAATGAGGCTTTTCACCCAAAAATTGAGAGATTATCCCTAAAATTGAGAGCTTGGAGTAGGAAAATGAGGCTTTTAATCTGAAAACGGAGGTTTGTGCCCTAAAATTGAGATATTGGTGCAGAAAAATGAGGCTTTTCCACCCAAAAAAGGTGGGGTTTACCCTAAAATTGAGAGCTTGGTGAAGAAAAATGATTCTTTTCACCCGCAGAAATGCGGTTTCTGCCCTAAAATGGAGAGCTTGGTACAGAAAAATGAGGCTTTTCATCTGAAAAATGCAGGTTTGGCCTTAAAATTGCGCTATTGGTGCAGAAAAATGAGGCTTTTCACCCAAAAAAGGGAGCTTGTCCATAACATTGAAATATTGGTGCAGAAAAATGAGGCTTTTTAGGTGAAAAAGGTGGGTTTGGTGCTAAAATTGAGAGCTTGTTGCAGAAAAATGAGGCTTTACGTGTGAAAAAGACGGTTTGTGCCCTAAAATTGAGAGCTTGGAGTAGGAAAATGAGGCTTTTAATCTGAAAAAGGAGGTTTGTGCCCTAAAATTGAGATATTGGTGCAGAAAAATGAGGCTTTTCCACCCAAAAAAGGTGGGTTTTACCCTAAAATTGAGAGCTTGTTGCAGAAAAATGAGGCTTTTCAGCAGAAAAAGGTTGTTTCCGCCCTAAAATTGAGAGCTTGGTACAGAAAAATGAGGTTTTTCACCCCAAAAGCGTGGGTTTAGCCCCCATGATAGGGTTTGTGCTGTATAAAAGTAGAGTTAGGGCCCAGGAAACGAGGCACTGCTGCATAAAAGGGAGGTTGTTACCTGTAGAATCAAAACTTTGGAT
This sequence comes from Strix uralensis, assembly GCF_047716275.1. Classification (NCBI taxonomy): domain Eukaryota; kingdom Metazoa; phylum Chordata; class Aves; order Strigiformes; family Strigidae; genus Strix; species Strix uralensis. The sequence goes on along the minus strand of NC_133972.1, from coordinate 8,032,961 downwards.
GCCAAAAATTAATCTTTGAGAGGTAAAATGGGGGTTTGTGCCCTAAAATTGAGAGCTTGGAGTAGGAAAATGAGGCTTTTAATCTGAAAAAGGAGGTTTGTGCCCTAAAATTGAGATATTGGTGCAGAAAAATGAGGCTTTTAACCTGAAAAAGGAGGTTTGTGCCCTAAAATTGAGATATTGGTGAAGAAAAATGAGGCTTTTCACCCAAAAATTGAGAGCTTGTCCCTAAAATTGGGAGCTTGGAGTAGGAAAATGAGGCTTTTAATCTGAAAAAGGAGGTTTGTGCCATAAATTGAGATATTGGTGAAGAAAAATGAGGCTTTTAATCTGAAAATTGAGAGCTTGTCCCTAAAATTGAGAGCTTGGTGCAGAAAAATGAGGCTTTTCACCCAAAAAAGGAGAGCTTGTCCATAACATTGAAATATTGGTGCAGAAAAATGAGGCTTTTCAGGTGAAAAAGGTGGGTTTGGTGCTAAAATTGAGAGCTTGGTGCAGAAAAATGAGGCTTTTCTGGTGAAAAGGGCATTTTGTGCCCTAAAATTGCGAGCTTGTTGTAGGAAAATGAGGCTTTTTTACCCGAAAAAGGCAGGTTTTACCCTAAAATTGCGAGCTTGTTGTAGGAAAATGAGGCTTTTTTACCCGAAAAAGGCGGGTTTTACCCTAAAATTGAGAGCTTGTTGTAGGAAAATGAGGCTTTTCAGGTGAAAAAGGCGGGTTTTACCGTAAAATTGAGAGAGTGTTTCCGAAAAATGAGGCTTTTCAGGTGAAAAAGGTGGGTTTGGTGCAGAAAATTGAGAGCTCTGTGCAGAAAAATGAGGCTTTTTCACCCGAAAAAGGCATTTTGTGCCCGAAATTGAGAGCTTGGTGCAGAAAAATGAGGCTTTTCACCCCAAAAACGCGGGTTTAGCCCCCATGATAGGGTTTGTGCTGTAAAAAAGGAGAGGTAGGGCCCTGGAAACGAGGCACTGCTGCATAAAAGGGAGGTTGTTACCTGTAGAATCAAAACTTTGGATGCCAAAAATTAATCTTTGAGAGGTAAAATGGGGGTTTGTGCCCTAAAATTGAGAGCTTGGAGTAGGAAAATGAGGCTTTTAATCTGAAAAAGGAGGTTTGTGCCCTAAAATTGAGATATTGGTGAAGAAAAATGAGGCTTTTCACCCAAAAATTGAGTGCTTGTCCCTAAAATTGAGAGCTTGGAGTAGGAAAATGAGGCTTTTAATCTGAAAAAGGAGGTTTGTGCCCTAAAATTGAGATATTGGTGAAGAAAAATGAGGCTTTTCACCCAAAAATTGAGAGCTTGTCCCTAAAATTGAGAGCTTGGTGCAGAAAAATGAGGCTTTTCTGGTGAAAAGGGCATTTTGTGCCCTAAAATTGCGAGCTTGTTGTAGGAAAATGAGGCTTTTTTACCCGAAAAAGGCAGGTTTTACCCTAAAATTGAGAGCTTGTTGTAGGAAAATGAGGCTTTTTTACCCGAAAAAGGCGGGTTTTACCCTAAAATTGCGAGCTTGTTGTAGGAAAATGAGGCTTTTCAGGTGAAAAAGGCGGGTTTTACCGTAAAATTGAGAGAGTGTTTCCGAAAAATGAGGCTTTTCAGGTGAAAAAGGTGGGTTTGGTGCAGAAAATTGAGAGCTCTGTGCAGAAAAATGAGGCTTTTTCACCCGAAAAAGGCATTTTGTGCCCGAAATTGAGAGCTTGGTGCAGAAAAATGAGGCTTTTCACCCCAAAAACGCGGGTTTAGCCCCCATGATAGGGTTTGTGCTGTAAAAAAGGAGAGGTAGGGCCCTGGAAACGAGGCACTGCTGCATAAAAGGGAGGTTGTTACCTGTAGAATCAAAAGCTTGGATGCCAAAAATTAATCTTTGAGAGGTAAAATGGGGGTTTGTGCCCTAAAATTGAGAGCTTGGAGTAGGAAAATGAGGCTTTTAATCTGAAAAAGGAGGTTTGTGCCCTAAAATTGAGATATTGGTGCAGAAAAATGAGGCTTTTAACCTGAAAAAGGAGGTTTGTGCCCTAAAATTGAGATATTGGTGAAGAAAAATGAGGCTTTTCACCCAAAAATTGAGAGCTTGTCCCTAAAATTGGGAGCTTGGAGTAGGAAAATGAGGCTTTTAATCTGAAAAAGGAGGTTTGTGCCATAAATTGAGATATTGGTGAAGAAAAATGAGGCTTTTAATCTGAAAATTGAGAGCTTGTCCCTAAAATTGAGAGCTTGGTGCAGAAAAATGAGGCTTTTCACCCCAAAAACGCGGGTTTAGCCCCCATGATAGGGTTTGTGCTGTAAAAAAGGAGAGGTAGGGCCCTGGAAACGAGGCACTGCTGCATAAAAGGGAGGTTGTTACCTGTAGAATCAAAACTTTGGATGCCAAAAATTAATCTTTGAGAGGTAAAATGGGGGTTTGTGCCCTAAAATTGAGAGCTTGGAGTAGGAAAATGAGGCTTTTAATCTGAAAAAGGAGGTTTGTGCCCTAAAATTGAGATATTGGTGCAGAAAAATGAGGCTTTTAACCTGAAAAAGGAGGTTTGTGCCCTAAAATTGAGATATTGGTGCAGAAAAATGAGGCTTTTAACCTGAAAAAGGAGGTTTGTGCCCTAAAATTGAGATATTGGTGAAGAAAAATGAGGTTTTTCACCCAAAAATTGAGAGCTTGTCCCTAAAATTGGGAGCTTGGAGTAGGAAAATGAGGCTTTTAATCTGAAAAAGGAGGTTTGTGCCATAAATTGAGATATTGGTGAAGAAAAATGAGGCTTTTAATCTGAAAATTGAGAGCTTGTCCCTAAAATTGAGAGCTTGGTGCAGAAAAATGAGGCTTTTCACCCAAAAAAGGAGAGCTTGTCCATAACATTGAAATATTGGTGCAGAAAAATGAGGCTTTTCAGGTGAAAAAGGTGGGTTTGGTGCTAAAATTGAGAGCTTGGTGCAGAAAAATGAGGCTTTTCTGGTGAAAAGGGCATTTTGTGCCCTAAAATTGCGAGCTTGTTGTAGGAAAATGAGGCTTTTTTACCCGAAAAAGGCAGGTTTTACCCTAAAATTGAGAGCTTGTTGTAGGAAAATGAGGCTTTTTTACCCGAAAAAGGCGGGTTTTACCCTAAAATTGAGAGCTTGTTGTAGGAAAATGAGGCTTTTCAGGTGAAAAAGGCGGGTTTTACCGTAAAATTGAGAGAGTGTTTCCGAAAAATGAAGCTTTTCAGGTGAAAAAGGTGGGTTTGGTGCAGAAAATTGAGAGCTCTGTGCAGAAAAATGAGGCTTTTTCACCCGAAAAAGGCATTTTGTGCCCGAAATTGAGAGCTTGGTGCAGAAAAATGAGGCTTTTCACCCCAAAAACGCGGGTTTAGCCCCCATGATAGGGTTTGTGCTGTAAAAAAGGAGAGGTAGGGCCCTGGAAACGAGGCACTGCTGCATAAAAGGGAGGTTGTTACCTGTAGAATCAAAAGCTTGGATGCCAAAAATTAATCTTTGAGAGGTAAAATGGGGGTTTGTGCCCTAAAATTGAGAGCTTGGAGTAGGAAAATGAGGCTTTTAATCTGAAAAAGGAGGTTTGTGCCCTAAAATTGAGATATTGGTGCAGAAAAATGAGGCTTTTAACCTGAAAAAGGAGGTTTGTGCCCTAAAATTGAGATATTGGTGAAGAAAAATGAGGCTTTTCACCCAAAAATTGAGAGCTTGTCCCTAAAATTGGGAGCTTGGAGTAGGAAAATGAGGCTTTTAATCTGAAAAAGGAGGTTTGTGCCATAAATTGAGATATTGGTGAAGAAAAATGAGGCTTTTAATCTGAAAATTGAGAGCTTGTCCCTAAAATTGAGAGCTTGGTGCAGAAAAATGAGGCTTTTCACCCAAAAAAGGAGAGCTTGTCCATAACATTGAAATATTGGTGCAGAAAAATGAGGCTTTTCAGGTGAAAAAGGTGGGTTTGGTGCTAAAATTGAGAGCTTGGTGCAGAAAAATGAGGCTTTTCTGGTGAAAAGGGCATTTTGTGCCCTAAAATTGCGAGCTTGTTGTAGGAAAATGAGGCTTTTTTACCCGAAAAAGGCAGGTTTTACCCTAAAATTGAGAGCTTGTTGTAGGAAAATGAGGCTTTTTTACCCGAAAAAGGCGGGTTTTACCCTAAAATTGAGAGCTTGTTGTAGGAAAATGAGGCTTTTCAGGTGAAAAAGGCGGGTTTTACCGTAAAATTGAGAGAGTGTTTCCGAAAAATGAGGCTTTTCAGGTGAAAAAGGTGGGTTTGGTGCAGAAAATTGAGAGCTCTGTGCAGAAAAATGAGGCTTTTTCACCCGAAAAAGGCATTTTGTGCCCGAAATTGAGAGCTTGGTGCAGAAAAATGAGGCTTTTCACCCCAAAAACGCGGGTTTAGCCCCCATGATAGGGTTTGTGCTGTAAAAAAGGAGAGGTAGGGCCCTGGAAACGAGGCACTGCTGCATAAAAGGGAGGTTGTTACCTGTAGAATCAAAACTTTGGATGCCAAAAATTAATCTTTGAGAGGTAAAATGGGGGTTTGTGCCCTAAAATTGAGAGCTTGGAGTAGGAAAATGAGGCTTTTAATCTGAAAACGGAGGTTTGTGCCCTAAAATTGAGATATTGGTGCAGAAAAATGAGGCTTTTAACCTGAAAAAGGAGGTTTGTGCCCTAAAATTGAGATATTGGTGAAGAAAAATGAGGCTTTTCACCCAAAAATTGAGAGCTTGTCCCTAAAATTGGGAGCTTGGAGTAGGAAAATGAGGCTTTTAATCTGAAAAAGGAGGTTTGTGCCATAAATTGAGATATTGGTGAAGAAAAATGAGGCTTTTAATCTGAAAATTGAGAGCTTGTCCCTAAAATTGAGAGCTTGGTGCAGAAAAATGAGGCTTTTCACCCAAAAAAGGAGAGCTTGTCCATAACATTGAAATATTGGTGCAGAAAAATGAGGCTTTTCAGGTGAAAAAGGTGGGTTTGGTGCTAAAATTGAGAGCTTGGTGCAGAAAAATGAGGCTTTTCTGGTGAAAAGGGCATTTTGTGCCCTAAAATTGCGAGCTTGTTGTAGGAAAATGAGGCTTTTTTACCCGAAAAAGGCAGGTTTTACCCTAAAATTGCGAGCTTGTTGTAGGAAAATGAGGCTTTTTTACCCGAAAAAGGCGGGTTTTACCCTAAAATTGAGAGCTTGTTGTAGGAAAATGAGGCTTTTCAGGTGAAAAAGGCGGGTTTTACCGTAAAATTGAGAGAGTGTTTCCGAAAAATGAGGCTTTTCAGGTGAAAAAGGTGGGTTTGGTGCAGAAAATTGAGAGCTCTGTGCAGAAAAATGAGGCTTTTTCACCCGAAAAAGGCATTTTGTGCCCGAAATTGAGAGCTTGGTGCAGAAAAATGAGGCTTTTCACCCCAAAAACGCGGGTTTAGCCCCCATGATAGGGTTTGTGCTGTAAAAAAGGAGAGGTAGGGCCCTGGAAACGAGGCACTGCTGCATAAAAGGGAGGTTGTTACCTGTAGAATCAAAACTTTGGATGCCAAAAATTAATCTTTGAGAGGTAAAATGGGGGTTTGTGCCCTAAAATTGAGAGCTTGGAGTAGGAAAATGAGGCTTTTAATCTGAAAAAGGAGGTTTGTGCCCTAAAATTGAGATATTGGTGAAGAAAAATGAGGCTTTTCACCCAAAAATTGAGAGCTTGTCCCTAAAATTGAGAGCTTGGAGTAGGAAAATGAGGCTTTTAATCTGAAAAAGGAGGTTTGTGCCCTAAAATTGAGATATTGGTGAAGAAAAATGAGGCTTTTCACCCAAAAATTGAGAGCTTGTCCCTAAAATTGAGAGCTTGGTGCAGAAAAATGAGGCTTTTCACCCAAAAATTGAGAGATTATCCCTAAAATTGAGAGCTTGGAGTAGGAAAATGAGGCTTTTAATCTGAAAACGGAGGTTTGTGCCCTAAAATTGAGATATTGGTGCAGAAAAATGAGGCTTTTCCACCCAAAAAAGGTGGGGTTTACCCTAAAATTGAGAGCTTGGTGAAGAAAAATGATTCTTTTCACCCGCAGAAATGCGGTTTCTGCCCTAAAATGGAGAGCTTGGTACAGAAAAATGAGGCTTTTCATCTGAAAAATGCAGGTTTGGCCTTAAAATTGCGCTATTGGTGCAGAAAAATGAGGCTTTTCACCCAAAAAAGGGAGCTTGTCCATAACATTGAAATATTGGTGCAGAAAAATGAGGCTTTTTAGGTGAAAAAGGTGGGTTTGGTGCTAAAATTGAGAGCTTGTTGCAGAAAAATGAGGCTTTACGTGTGAAAAAGACGGTTTGTGCCCTAAAATTGAGAGCTTGGAGTAGGAAAATGAGGCTTTTAATCTGAAAAAGGAGGTTTGTGCCCTAAAATTGAGATATTGGTGCAGAAAAATGAGGCTTTTCCACCCAAAAAAGGTGGGTTTTACCCTAAAATTGAGAGCTTGTTGCAGAAAAATGAGGCTTTTCAGCAGAAAAAGGTTGTTTCCGCCCTAAAATTGAGAGCTTGGTACAGAAAAATGAGGTTTTTCACCCCAAAAGCGTGGGTTTAGCCCCCATGATAGGGTTTGTGCTGTAAAAAAGGAGAGGTAGGGCCCAGGAAACGAGGCACTGCTGCATAAAAGGGAGGTTGTTACCTGTAGAATCAAAACTTTGGATGCCAAAAATTAATCTTTGAGAGGTAAAATGGGGGTTTGTGCCCTAAAATTGAGAGCTTGGAGTAGGAAAATGAGGCTTTTAATCTGAAAACGGAGGTTTGTGCCCTAAAATTGAGATATTGGTGCAGAAAAATGAGGCTTTTAACCTGAAAAAGGAGGTTTGTGCCCTAAAATTGAGATATTGGTGAAGAAAAATGAGGCTTTTCACCCAAAAATTGAGAGCTTGTCCCTAAAATTGGGAGCTTGGAGTAGGAAAATGAGGCTTTTAATCTGAAAAAGGAGGTTTGTGCCATAAATTGAGATATTGGTGAAGAAAAATGAGGCTTTTAATCTGAAAATTGAGAGCTTGTCCCTAAAATTGAGAGCTTGGTGCAGAAAAATGAGGCTTTTCACCCAAAAAAGGAGAGCTTGTCCATAACATTGAAATATTGGTGCAGAAAAATGAGGCTTTTCAGGTGAAAAAGGTGGGTTTGGTGCTAAAATTGAGAGCTTGGTGCAGAAAAATGAGGCTTTTCTGGTGAAAAGGGCATTTTGTGCCCTAAAATTGCGAGCTTGTTGTAGGAAAATGAGGCTTTTTTACCCGAAAAAGGCAGGTTTTACCCTAAAATTGCGAGCTTGTTGTAGGAAAATGAGGCTTTTTTACCCGAAAAAGGCGGGTTTTACCCTAAAATTGAGAGCTTGTTGTAGGAAAATGAGGCTTTTCAGGTGAAAAAGGCGGGTTTTACCGTAAAATTGAGAGAGTGTTTCCGAAAAATGAGGCTTTTCAGGTGAAAAAGGTGGGTTTGGTGCAGAAAATTGAGAGCTCTGTGCAGAAAAATGAGGCTTTTTCACCCGAAAAAGGCATTTTGTGCCCGAAATTGAGAGCTTGGTGCAGAAAAATGAGGCTTTTCACCCCAAAAACGCGGGTTTAGCCCCCATGATAGGGTTTGTGCTGTAAAAAAGGAGAGGTAGGGCCCTGGAAACGAGGCACTGCTGCATAAAAGGGAGGTTGTTACCTGTAGAATCAAAACTTTGGATGCCAAAAATTAATCTTTGAGAGGTAAAATGGGGGTTTGTGCCCTAAAATTGAGAGCTTGGAGTAGGAAAATGAGGCTTTTAATCTGAAAAAGGAGGTTTGTGCCCTAAAATTGAGATATTGGTGAAGAAAAATGAGGCTTTTCACCCAAAAATTGAGAGCTTGTCCCTAAAATTGAGAGCTTGGAGTAGGAAAATGAGGCTTTTAATCTGAAAAAGGAGGTTTGTGCCCTAAAATTGAGATATTGGTGAAGAAAAATGAGGCTTTTCACCCAAAAATTGAGAGCTTGTCCCTAAAATTGAGAGCTTGGTGCAGAAAAATGAGGCTTTTCACCCAAAAATTGAGAGATTGTCCCTAAAATTGAGAGCTTGGAGTAGGAAAATGAGGCTTTTAATCTGAAAACGGAGGTTTGTGCCCTAAAATTGAGATATTGGTGCAGAAAAATGAGGCTTTTCCACCCAAAAAAGGTGGGTTTTACCCTAAAATTGAGAGCTTGGTGAAGAAAAATGATTCTTTTCACCCGCAGAAATGCGGTTTCTGCCCTAAAATGGAGAGCTTGGTACAGAAAAATGAGGCTTTTCATCTGAAAAATGCAGGTTTGGCCTTAAAATTGCGCTATTGGTGCAGAAAAATGAGGCTTTTCACCCAAAAAAGGGAGCTTGTCCATAACATTGAAATATTGGTGCAGAAAAATGAGGCTTTTTAGGTGAAAAAGGTGGGTTTGGTGCTAAAATTGAGAGCTTGTTGCAGAAAAATGAGGCTTTACGTGTGAAAAAGACGGTTTGTGCCCTAAAATTGAGAGCTTGGAGTAGGAAAATGAGGCTTTTAATCTGAAAAAGGAGGTTTGTGCCCTAAAATTGAGATATTGGTGCAGAAAAATGAGGCTTTTCCACCCAAAAAAGGTGGGTTTTACCCTAAAATTGAGAGCTTGTTGCAGAAAAATGAGGCTTTTCAGCAGAAAAAGGTTGTTTCCGCCCTAAAATTGAGAGCTTGGTACAGAAAAATGAGGTTTTTCACCCCAAAAGCGTGGGTTTAGCCCCCATGATAGGGTTTGTGCTGTATAAAAGTAGAGTTAGGGCCCAGGAAACGAGGCACTGCTGCATAAAAGGGAGGTTGTTACCTGTAGAATCAAAACTTTGGATGCCAAAAATTAATCTTTGAGAGGTAAAATGGGGGTTTGTGCCCTAAAATTGAGAGCTTGGAGTAGGAAAATGAGGCTTTTAATCTGAAAAAGGAGGTTTGTGCCCTAAAATTGAGATATTGGTGAAGAAAAATGAGGCTTTTCACCCAAAAATTGAGAGCTTGTCCCTAAAATTGGGAGCTTGGAGTAGGAAAATGAGGCTTTTAATCTTAAAAAGGAGGTTTGTGCCATAAATTGAGATATTGGTGAAGAAAAATGAGGCTTTTAATCTGAAAATTGAGAGCTTGTCCCTAAAATTGAGAGCTTGGTGCAGAAAAATGAGGCTTTTCACCCAAAAAAGGAGAGCTTGTCCATAACATTGAAATATTGGTGCAGAAAAATGAGGCTTTTCAGGTGAAAAAGGTGGGTTTGGTGCTAAAATTGAGAGCTTGGTGCAGAAAAATGAGGCTTTTCTGGTGAAAAGGGCATTTTGTGCCCTAAAATTGCGAGCTTGTTGTAGGAAAATGAGGCTTTTTTACCCGAAAAAGGCAGGTTTTACCCTAAAATTGAGAGCTTGTTGTAGGAAAATGAGGCTTTTTTACCCGAAAAAGGCGGGTTTTACCCTAAAATTGAGAGCTTGTTGTAGGAAAATGAGGCTTTTCAGGTGAAAAAGGCGGGTTTTACCGTAAAATTGAGAGAGTGTTTCCGAAAAATGAGGCTTTTCAGGTGAAAAAGGTGGGTTTGGTGCAGAAAATTGAGAGCTCTGTGCAGAAAAATGAGGCTTTTTCACCCGAAAAAGGCATTTTGTGCCCGAAATTGAGAGCTTGGTGCAGAAAAATGAGGCTTTTCACCCCAAAAACGCGGGTTTAGCCCCCATGATAGGGTTTGTGCTGTAAAAAAGGAGAGGTAGGGCCCTGGAAATGAGGCACTGCTGCATAAAAGGGAGGTTGTTACCTGTAGAATCAAAACTTTGGATGCCAAAAATTAATCTTTGAGAGGTAAAATGGGGGTTTGTGCCCTAAAATTGAGAGCTTGGAGTAGGAAAATGAGGCTTTTAATCTGAAAACGGAGGTTTGTGCCCTAAAATTGAGATATTGGTGAAGAAAAATGAGGCTTTTAATCTGAAAATTGAGTGCTTGTCCCTAAAATTGAGAGCTTGGTGCAGAAAAATGAGGCTTTTAATCTGAAAAAGGAGGTTTGTGCCCTAAAATTGAGATATTGGTGAAGAAAAATGAGGCTTTTCACCCAAAAATTGAGAGCTTGTCCCTAAAATTGAGAGCTTGGAGTAGGAAAATGAGGCTTTTAATCTGAAAAAGGAGGTTTGTGCCCTAAAATTGAGATATTGGTGAAGAAAAATGAGGTTTTTCACCCCAAAAGCGTGGGTTTAGCCCCCATGATAGGGTTTGTGCTGTAAAAAAGGAGAGGTAGGGCCCTGGAAACGAGGCACTGCTGCATAAAAGGGAGGTTGTTACCTGTAGAATCAAAACTTTGGATGCCAAAAATTAATCTTTGAGAGGTAAAATGGGGGTTTGTGCCCTAAAATTGAGAGCTTGGAGTAGGAAAATGAGGCTTTTAATCTGAAAAAGGAGGTTTGTGCCCTAAAATTGAGATATTGGTGCAGAAAAATGAGGCTTTTAACCTGAAAAAGGAGGTTTGTGCCCTAAAATTGAGATATTGGTGCAGAAAAATGAGGCTTTTAACCTGAAAAAGGAGGTTTGTGCCCTAAAATTGAGATATTGGTGAAGAAAAATGAGGCTTTTCACCCAAAAATTGAGAGCTTGTCCCTAAAATTGGGAGCTTGGAGTAGGAAAATGAGGCTTTTAATCTGAAAAAGGAGGTTTGTGCCATAAATTGAGATATTGGTGAAGAAAAATGAGGCTTTTAATCTGAAAATTGAGAGCTTGTCCCTAAAATTGAGAGCTTGGTGCAGAAAAATGAGGCTTTTCACCCAAAAAAGGAGAGCTTGTCCATAACATTGAAATATTGGTGCAGAAAAATGAGGCTTTTCAGGTGAAAAAGGTGGGTTTGGTGCTAAAATTGAGAGCTTGGTGCAGAAAAATGAGGCTTTTCTGGTGAAAAGGGCATTTTGTGCCCTAAAATTGCGAGCTTGTTGTAGGAAAATGAGGCTTTTTTACCCGAAAAAGGCAGGTTTTACCCTAAAATTGAGAGCTTGTTGTAGGAAAATGAGGCTTTTTTACCCGAAAAAGGCGGGTTTTACCCTAAAATTGAGAGCTTGTTGTAGGAAAATGAGGCTTTTCAGGTGAAAAAGGCGGGTTTTACCGTAAAATTGAGAGAGTGTTTCCGAAAAATGAAGCTTTTCAGGTGAAAAAGGTGGGTTTGGTGCAGAAAATTGAGAGCTCTGTGCAGAAAAATGAGGCTTTTTCACCCGAAAAAGGCATTTTGTGCCCGAAATTGAGAGCTTGGTGCAGAAAAATGAGGCTTTTCACCCCAAAAACGCGGGTTTAGCCCCCATGATAGGGTTTGTGCTGTAAAAAAGGAGAGGTAGGGCCCTGGAAACGAGGCACTGCTGCATAAAAGGGAGGTTGTTACCTGTAGAATCAAAAGCTTGGATGCCAAAAATTAATCTTTGAGAGGTAAAATGGGGGTTTGTGCCCTAAAATTGAGAGCTTGGAGTAGGAAAATGAGGCTTTTAATCTGAAAACGGAGGTTTGTGCCCTAAAATTGAGATATTGGTGCAGAAAAATGAGGCTTTTAACCTGAAAAAGGAGGTTTGTGCCCTAAAATTGAGATATTGGTGAAGAAAAATGAGGCTTTTCACCCAAAAATTGAGAGCTTGTCCCTAAAATTGGGAGCTTGGAGTAGGAAAATGAGGCTTTTAATCTGAAAAAGGAGGTTTGTGCCATAAATTGAGATATTGGTGAAGAAAAATGAGGCTTTTAATCTGAAAATTGAGAGCTTGTCCCTAAAATTGAGAGCTTGGTGCAGAAAAATGAGGCTTTTCACCCAAAAAAGGAGAGCTTGTCCATAACATTGAAATATTGGTGCAGAAAAATGAGGCTTTTCAGGTGAAAAAGGTGGGTTTGGTGCTAAAATTGAGAGCTTGGTGCAGAAAAATGAGGCTTTTCTGGTGAAAAGGGCATTTTGTGCCCTAAAATTGCGAGCTTGTTGTAGGAAAATGAGGCTTTTTTACCCGAAAAAGGCAGGTTTTACCCTAAAATTGAGAGCTTGTTGTAGGAAAATGAGGCTTTTTTACCCGAAAAAGGCGGGTTTTACCCTAAAATTGAGAGCTTGTTGTAGGAAAATGAGGCTTTTCAGGTGAAAAAGGCGGGTTTTACCGTAAAATTGAGAGAGTGTTTCCGAAAAATGAGGCTTTTCAGGTGAAAAAGGTGGGTTTGGTGCAGAAAATTGAGAGCTCTGTGCAGAAAAATGAGGCTTTTTCACCCGAAAAAGGCATTTTGTGCCCGAAATTGAGAGCTTGGTGCAGAAAAATGAGGCTTTTCACCCCAAAAACGCGGGTTTAGCCCCCATGATAGGGTTTGTGCTGTAAAAAAGGAGAGGTAGGGCCCTGGAAACGAGGCACTGCTGCATAAAAGGGAGGTTGTTACCTGTAGAATCAAAACTTTGGATGCCAAAAATTAATCTTTGAGAGGTAAAATGGGGGTTTGTGCCCTAAAATTGAGAGCTTGGAGTAGGAAAATGAGGCTTTTAATCTGAAAACGGAGGTTTGTGCCCTAAAATTGAGATATTGGTGCAGAAAAATGAGGCTTTTAACCTGAAAAAGGAGGTTTGTGCCCTAAAATTGAGATATTGGTGAAGAAAAATGAGGCTTTTCACCCAAAAATTGAGAGCTTGTCCCTAAAATTGGGAGCTTGGAGTAGGAAAATGAGGCTTTTAATCTGAAAAAGGAGGTTTGTGCCATAAATTGAGATATTGGTGAAGAAAAATGAGGCTTTTAATCTGAAAATTGAGAGCTTGTCCCTAAAATTGAGAGCTTGGTGCAGAAAAATGAGGCTTTTCACCCAAAAAAGGAGAGCTTGTCCATAACATTGAAATATTGGTGCAGAAAAATGAGGCTTTTCAGGTGAAAAAGGTGGGTTTGGTGCTAAAATTGAGAGCTTGGTGCAGAAAAATGAGGCTTTTCTGGTGAAAAGGGCATTTTGTGCCCTAAAATTGCGAGCTTGTTGTAGGAAAATGAGGCTTTTTTACCCGAAAAAGGCAGGTTTTACCCTAAAATTGAGAGCTTGTTGTAGGAAAATGAGGCTTTTTTACCCGAAAAAGGCGGGTTTTACCCTAAAATTGAGAGCTTGTTGTAGGAAAATGAGGCTTTTCAGGTGAAAAAGGCGGGTTTTACCGTAAAATTGAGAGAGTGTTTCCGAAAAATGAGGCTTTTCAGGTGAAAAAGGTGGGTTTGGTGCAGAAAATTGAGAGCTCTGTGCAGAAAAATGAGGCTTTTTCACCCGAAAAAGGCATTTTGTGCCCGAAATTGAGAGCTTGGTGCAGAAAAATGAGGCTTTTCACCCCAAAAACGCGGGTTTAGCCCCCATGATAGGGTTTGTGCTGTAAAAAAGGAGAGGTAGGGCCCTGGAAACGAGGCACTGCTGCATAAAAGGGAGGTTGTTACCTGTAGAATCAAAACTTTGGATGCCAAAAATTAATCTTTGAGAGGTAAAATGGGGGTTTGTGCCCTAAAATTGAGAGCTTGGAGTAGGAAAATGAGGCTTTTAATCTGAAAACGGAGGTTTGTGCCCTAAAATTGAGATATTGGTGCAGAAAAATGAGGCTTTTAACCTGAAAAAGGAGGTTTGTGCCCTAAAATTGAGATATTGGTGAAGAAAAATGAGGCTTTTCACCCAAAAATTGAGAGCTTGTCCCTAAAATTGGGAGCTTGGAGTAGGAAAATGAGGCTTTTAATCTTAAAAAGGAGGTTTGTGCCATAAATTGAGATATTGGTGAAGAAAAATGAGGCTTTTAATCTGAAAATTGAGAGCTTGTCCCTAAAATTGAGAGCTTGGTGCAGAAAAATGAGGCTTTTCACCCAAAAAAGGAGAGCTTGTCCATAACATTGAAATATTGGTGCAGAAAAATGAGGCTTTTCAGGTGAAAAAGGTGGGTTTGGTGCTAAAATTGAGAGCTTGGTGCAGAAAAATGAGGCTTTTCTGGTGAAAAGGGCATTTTGTGCCCTAAAATTGCGAGCTTGTTGTAGGAAAATGAGGCTTTTTTACCCGAAAAAGGCGGGTTTTACCCTAAAATTGAGAGCTTGTTGTAGGAAAATGAGGCTTTTTTACCCGAAAAAGGCGGGGTTTACCCTAAAATTGAGAGCTTGTTGTAGGAAAATGAGGCTTTTCAGGTGAAAAAGGCGGGTTTTACCGTAAAATTGAGAGAGTGTTTCCGAAAAATGAGGCTTTTCAGGTGAAAAAGGTGGGTTTGGTGCAGAAAATTGAGAGCTCTGTGCAGAAAAATGAGGCTTTTTCACCCGAAAAAGGCATTTTGTGCCCGAAATTGAGAGCTTGGTGCAGAAAAATGAGGCTTTTCACCCCAAAAACGCGGGTTTAGCCCCCATGATAGGGTTTGTGCTGTAAAAAAGGAGAGGTAGGGCCCTGGAAACGAGGCACTGCTGCATAAAAGGGAGGTTGTTACCTGTAGAATCAAAACTTTGGATGCCAAAAATTAATCTTTGAGAGGTAAAATGGGGGTTTGTGCCCTAAAATTGAGAGCTTGGAGTAGGAAAATGAGGCTTTTAATCTGAAAACGGAGGTTTGTGCCCTAAAATTGAGATATTGGTGCAGAAAAATGAGGCTTTTCCACCCAAAAAAGGTGGGTTTTACCCTAAAATTGAGAGCTTGGTGAAGAAAAATGATTCTTTTCACCCGCAGAAATGCGGTTTCTGCCCTAAAATGGAGAGCTTGGTACAGAAAAATGAGGCTTTTCATCTGAAAAATGCAGGTTTGGCCTTAAAATTGCGCTATTGGTGCAGAAAAATGAGGCTTTTCACCCAAAAAAGGGAGCTTGTCCATAACATTGAAATATTGGTGCAGAAAAATGAGGCTTTTTAGGTGAAAAAGGTGGGTTTGGTGCTAAAATTGAGAGCTTGTTGCAGAAAAATGAGGCTTTACGTGTGAAAAAGACGGTTTGTGCCCTAAAATTGAGAGCTTGGAGTAGGAAAATGAGGCTTTTAATCTGAAAAAGGAGGTTTGTGCCCTGAAATTGAGATATTGGTGCAGAAAAATGAGGCTTTTCCACCCAAAAAAGGTGGGTTTTACCCTAAAATTGAGAGCTTGTTGCAGAAAAATGAGGCTTTTCAGCAGAAAAAGGTTGTTTCCGCCCTAAAATTGAGAGCTTGGTACAGAAAAATGAGGTTTTTCACCCCAAAAGCGTGGGTTTAGCCCCCATGATAGGGTTTGTGCTGTATAAAAGTAGAGTTAGGGCCCAGGAAACGAGGCACTGCTGCATAAAAGGGAGGTTGTTACCTGTAGAATCAAAACTTTGGATGCCAAAAATTAATCTTTGAGAGGTAAAATGGGGGTTTGTGCCCTAAATTTGAGAGCTTGGAGTAGGAAAATGAGGCTTTTAATCTGAAAAAGGAGGTTTGTGCCCTAAAATTGAGATATTGGTGCAGAAAAATGAGGCTTTTAACCTGAAAAAGGAGGTTTGTGCCCTAAAATTGAGATATTGGTGAAGAAAAATGAGGCTTTTCACCCAAAAATTGAGAGCTTGTCCCTAAAATTGGGAGCTTGGAGTAGGAAAATGAGGCTTTTAATCTTAAAAAGGAGGTTTGTGCCATAAATTGAGATATTGGTGAAGAAAAATGAGGCTTTTAATCTGAAAATTGAGAGCTTGTCCCTAAAATTGAGAGCTTGGTGCAGAAAAATGAGGCTTTTCACCCAAAAAAGGAGAGCTTGTCCATAACATTGAAATATTGGTGCAGAAAAATGAGGCTTTTCAGGTGAAAAAGGCAGGTTTTACCCTAAAATTGAGAGTTTGGTGCAGAAAAATGAGGCTTTTCTGGTGAAAAGGGCATTTTGTGCCCTAAAATTGCGAGCTTGTTGTAGGAAAATGAGGCTTTTTTACCCGAAAAAGGCAGGTTTTACCCTAAAATTGAGAGCTTGTTGTAGGAAAATGAGGCTTTTTTACCCGAAAAAGGCGGGTTTTACCCTAAAATTGAGAGCTTGTTGTAGGAAAATGAGGCTTTTCAGGTGAAAAAGGCGGGTTTTACCGTAAAATTGAGAGAGTGTTTCCGAAAAATGAGGCTTTTCAGGTGAAAAAGGTGGGTTTGGTGCAGAAAATTGAGAGCTCTGTGCAGAAAAATGAGGCTTTTTCACCCGAAAAAGGCATTTTGTGCCCGAAATTGAGAGCTTGGTGCAGAAAAATGAGGCTTTTCACCCCAAAAACGCGGGTTTAGCCCCCATGATAGGGTTTGTGCTGTAAAAAAGGAGAGGTAGGGCCCTGGAAACGAGGCACTGCTGCATAAAAGGGAGGTTGTTACCTGTAGAATCAAAACTTTGGATGCCAAAAATTAATCTTTGAGAGGTAAAATGGGGGTTTGTGCCCTAAAATTGAGAGCTTGGAGTAGGAAAATGAGGCTTTTAATCTGAAAACGGAGGTTTGTGCCCTAAAATTGAGATATTGGTGAAGAAAAATGAGGCTTTTAATCTGAAAATTGAGTGCTTGTCCCTAAAATTGAGAGCTTGGTGCAGAAAAATGAGGCTTTTAATCTGAAAAAGGAGGTTTGTGCCCTAAAATTGAGATATTGGTGAAGAAAAATGAGGCTTTTCACCCAAAAATTGAGAGCTTGTCCCTAAAATTGAGAGCTTGGTGCAGAAAAATGAGGCTTTTCACCCAAAAATTGAGAGATTGTCCCTAAAATTGAGAGCTTGGAGTAGGAAAATGAGGCTTTTAATCTGAAAACGGAGGTTTGTGCCCTAAAATTGAGATATTGGTGCAGAAAAATGAGGCTTTTCCACCCAAAAAAGGTGGGTTTTACCCTAAAATTGAGAGCTTGGTGAAGAAAAATGATTCTTTTCACCCGCAGAAATGCGGTTTCTGCCCTAAAATGGAGAGCTTGGTACAGAAAAATGAGGCTTTTCATCTGAAAAATGCAGGTTTGGCCTTAAAATTGCGCTATTGGTGCAGAAAAATGAGGCTTTTCACCCAAAAAAGGGAGCTTGTCCATAACATTGAAATATTGGTGCAGAAAAATGAGGCTTTTTAGGTGAAAAAGGTGGGTTTGGTGCTAAAATTGAGAGCTTGTTGCAGAAAAATGAGGCTTTACGTGTGAAAAAGACGGTTTGTGCCCTAAAATTGAGAGCTTGGAGTAGGAAAATGAGGCTTTTAATCTGAAAAAGGAGGTTTGTGCCCTAAAATTGAGATATTGGTGCAGAAAAATGAGGCTTTTCCACCCAAAAAAGGTGGGTTTTACCCTAAAATTGAGAGCTTGTTGCAGAAAAATGAGGCTTTTCAGCAGAAAAAGGTTGTTTCCGCCCTAAAATTGAGAGCTTGGTACAGAAAAATGAGGTTTTTCACCCCAAAAGCGTGGGTTTAGCCCCCATGATAGGGTTTGTGCTGTATAAAAGTAGAGTTAGGGCCCAGGAAACGAGGCACTGCTGCATAAAAGGGAGGTTGTTACCTGTAGAATCAAAACTTTGGATGCCAAAAATTAATCTTTGAGAGGTAAAATGGGGGTTTGTGCCCTAAAATTGAGAGCTTGGAGTAGGAAAATGAGGCTTTTAATCTGAAAAAGGAGGTTTGTGCCCTAAAATTGAGATATTGGTGCAGAAAAATGAGGCTTTTAACCTGAAAAAGGAGGTTTGTGCCCTAAAATTGAGATATTGGTGAAGAAAAATGAGGCTTTTCACCCAAAAATTGAGAGCTTGTCCCTAAAATTGGGAGCTTGGAGTAGGAAAATGAGGCTTTTAATCTTAAAAAGGAGGTTTGTGCCATAAATTGAGATATTGGTGAAGAAAAATGAGGCTTTTAATCTGAAAATTGAGAGCTTGTCCCTAAAATTGAGAGCTTGGTGCAGAAAAATGAGGCTTTTCACCCAAAAAAGGAGAGCTTGTCCATAACATTGAAATATTGGTGCAGAAAAATGAGGCTTTTCAGGTGAAAAAGGCAGGTTTTACCCTAAAATTGAGAGTTTGGTGCAGAAAAATGAGGCTTTTCTGGTGAAAAGGGCATTTTGTGCCCTAAAATTGCGAGCTTGTTGTAGGAAAATGAGGCTTTTTTACCCGAAAAAGGCAGGTTTTACCCTAAAATTGCGAGCTTGTTGTAGGAAAATGAGGCTTTTTTACCCGAAAAAGGCGGGTTTTACCCTAAAATTGAGAGCTTGTTGTAGGAAAATGAGGCTTTTCAGGTGAAAAAGGCGGGTTTTACCGTAAAATTGAGAGAGTGTTTCCGAAAAATGAGGCTTTTCAGGTGAAAAAGGTGGGTTTGGTGCAGAAAATTGAGAGCTCTGTGCAGAAAAATGAGGCTTTTTCACCCGAAAAAGGCATTTTGTGCCCGAAATTGAGAGCTTGGTGCAGAAAAATGAGGCTTTTCACCCCAAAAACGCGGGTTTAGCCCCCATGATAGGGTTTGTGCTGTAAAAAAGGAGAGGTAGGGCCCTGGAAACGAGGCACTGCTGCATAAAAGGGAGGTTGTTACCTGTAGAATCAAAACTTTGGATGCCAAAAATTAATCTTTGAGAGGTAAAATGGGGGTTTGTGCCCTAAAATTGAGAGCTTGGAGTAGGAAAATGAGGCTTTTAATCTGAAAACGGAGGTTTGTGCCCTAAAATTGAGATATTGGTGCAGAAAAATGAGGCTTTTAATCTGAAAATTGAGTGCTTGTCCCTAAAATTGAGAGCTTGGTGCAGAAAAATGAGGCTTTTAATCTGAAAAAGGAGGTTTGTGCCCTAAAATTGAGATATTGGTGAAGAAAAATGAGGCTTTTCACCCAAAAATTGAGAGCTTGTCCCTAAAATTGAGAGCTTGGAGTAGGAAAATGAGGCTTTTAATCTGAAAAAGGAGGTTTGTGCCCTAAAATTGAGATATTGGTGAAGAAAAATGAGGTTTTTCACCCCAAAAGCGTGGGTTTAGCCCCCATGATAGGGTTTGTGCTGTAAAAAAGGAGAGGTAGGGCCCTGGAAACGAGGCACTGCTGCATAAAAGGGAGGTTGTTACCTGTAGAATCAAAACTTTGGATGCCAAAAATTAATCTTTGAGAGGTAAAATGGGGGTTTGTGCCCTAAAATTGAGAGCTTGGAGTAGGAAAATGAGGCTTTTAATCTGAAAAAGGAGGTTTGTGCCCTAAAATTGAGATATTGGTGCAGAAAAATGAGGCTTTTAACCTGAAAAAGGAGGTTTGTGCCCTAAAATTGAGATATTGGTGAAGAAAAATGAGGCTTTTAACCTGAAAAAGGAGGTTTGTGCCCTAAAATTGAGATATTGGTGAAGAAAAATGAGGCTTTTCACCCAAAAATTGAGAGCTTGTCCCTAAAATTGGGAGCTTGGAGTAGGAAAATGAGGCTTTTAATCTGAAAAAGGAGGTTTGTGCCATAAATTGAGATATTGGTGAAGAAAAATGAGGCTTTTAATCTGAAAATTGAGAGCTTGTCCCTAAAATTGAGAGCTTGGTGCAGAAAAATGAGGCTTTTCACCCAAAAAAGGAGAGCTTGTCCATAACATTGAAATATTGGTGCAGAAAAATGAGGCTTTTCAGGTGAAAAAGGTGGGTTTGGTGCTAAAATTGAGAGCTTGGTGCAGAAAAATGAGGCTTTTCTGGTGAAAAGGGCATTTTGTGCCCTAAAATTGCGAGCTTGTTGTAGGAAAATGAGGCTTTTTTACCCGAAAAAGGCAGGTTTTACCCTAAAATTGAGAGCTTGTTGTAGGAAAATGAGGCTTTTTTACCCGAAAAAGGCGGGTTTTACCCTAAAATTGAGAGCTTGTTGTAGGAAAATGAGGCTTTTCAGGTGAAAAAGGCGGGTTTTACCGTAAAATTGAGAGAGTGTTTCCGAAAAATGAGGCTTTTCAGGTGAAAAAGGTGGGTTTGGTGCAGAAAATTGAGAGCTCTGTGCAGAAAAATGAGGCTTTTTCACCCGAAAAAGGCATTTTGTGCCCGAAATTGAGAGCTTGGTGCAGAAAAATGAGGCTTTTCACCCCAAAAACGCGGGTTTAGCCCCCATGATAGGGTTTGTGCTGTAAAAAAGGAGAGGTAGGGCCCTGGAAACGAGGCACTGCTGCATAAAAGGGAGGTTGTTACCTGTAGAATCAAAAGCTTGGATGCCAAAAATTAATCTTTGAGAGGTAAAATGGGGGTTTGTGCCCTAAAATTGAGAGCTTGGAGTAGGAAAATGAGGCTTTTAATCTGAAAAAGGAGGTTTGTGCCCTAAAATTGAGATATTGGTGCAGAAAAATGAGGCTTTTAACCTGAAAAAGGAGGTTTGTGCCCTAAAATTGAGATATTGGTGAAGAAAAATGAGGCTTTTCACCCAAAAATTGAGAGCTTGTCCCTAAAATTGGGAGCTTGGAGTAGGAAAATGAGGCTTTTAATCTGAAAAAGGAGGTTTGTGCCATAAATTGAGATATTGGTGAAGAAAAATGAGGCTTTTAATCTGAAAATTGAGAGCTTGTCCCTAAAATTGAGAGCTTGGTGCAGAAAAATGAGGCTTTTCACCCAAAAAAGGAGAGCTTGTCCATAACATTGAAATATTGGTGCAGAAAAATGAGGCTTTTCAGGTGAAAAAGGTGGGTTTGGTGCTAAAATTGAGAGCTTGGTGCAGAAAAATGAGGCTTTTCTGGTGAAAAGGGCATTTTGTGCCCTAAAATTGCGAGCTTGTTGTAGGAAAATGAGGCTTTTTTACCCGAAAAAGGCAGGTTTTACCCTAAAATTGAGAGCTTGTTGTAGGAAAATGAGGCTTTTTTACCCGAAAAAGGCGGGTTTTACCCTAAAATTGCGAGCTTGTTGTAGGAAAATGAGGCTTTTCAGGTGAAAAAGGCGGGTTTTACCGTAAAATTGAGAGAGTGTTTCCGAAAAATGAGGCTTTTCAGGTGAAAAAGGTGGGTTTGGTGCAGAAAATTGAGAGCTCTGTGCAGAAAAATGAGGCTTTTTCACCCGAAAAAGGCATTTTGTGCCCGAAATTGAGAGCTTGGTGCAGAAAAATGAGGCTTTTCACCCCAAAAACGCGGGTTTAGCCCCCATGATAGGGTTTGTGCTGTAAAAAAGGAGAGGTAGGGCCCTGGAAACGAGGCACTGCTGCATAAAAGGGAGGTTGTTACCTGTAGAATCAAAACTTTGGATGCCAAAAATTAATCTTTGAGAGGTAAAATGGGGGTTTGTGCCCTAAAATTGAGAGCTTGGAGTAGGAAAATGAGGCTTTTAATCTGAAAAAGGAGGTTTGTGCCCTAAAATTGAGATATTGGTGAAGAAAAATGAGGCTTTTCACCCAAAAATTGAGAGCTTGTCCCTAAAATTGAGAGCTTGGAGTAGGAAAATGAGGCTTTTAATCTGAAAAAGGAGGTTTGTGCCCTAAAATTGAGATATTGGTGAAGAAAAATGAGGCTTTTCACCCAAAAATTGAGAGCTTGTCCCTAAAATTGAGAGCTTGGTGCAGAAAAATGAGGCTTTTCACCCAAAAATTGAGAGATTGTCCCTAAAATTGAGAGCTTGGAGTAGGAAAATGAGGCTTTTAATCTGAAAACGGAGGTTTGTGCCCTAAAATTGAGATATTGGTGCAGAAAAATGAGGCTTTTCCACCCAAAAAAGGTGGGTTTTACCCTAAAATTGAGAGCTTGGTGAAGAAAAATGATTCTTTTCACCCGCAGAAATGCGGTTTCTGCCCTAAAATGGAGAGCTTGGTACAGAAAAATGAGGCTTTTCATCTGAAAAATGCAGGTTTGGCCTTAAAATTGCGCTATTGGTGCAGAAAAATGAGGCTTTTCACCCAAAAAAGGGAGCTTGTCCATAACATTGAAATATTGGTGCAGAAAAATGAGGCTTTTTAGGTGAAAAAGGTGGGTTTTGTGCTAAAATTGAGAGCTTGTTGCAGAAAAATGAGGCTTTACGTGTGAAAAAGACGGTTTGTGCCCTAAAATTGAGAGCTTGGAGTAGGAAAATGAGGCTTTTAATCTGAAAAAGGAGGTTTGTGCCCTAAAATTGAGATATTGGTGCAGAAAAATGAGGCTTTTCCAACCAAAAAAGGTGGGTTTTACCCTAAAATTGAGAGCTTGTTGCAGAAAAATGAGGCTTTTCAGCAGAAAAAGGTTGTTTCCGCCCTAAAATTTGAGAGCTTGGTACAGAAAAATGAGGTTTTTCACCCCAAAAGCGTGGGTTTAGCCCCCATGATAGGGTTTGTGCTGTATAAAAGTAGAGTTAGGGCCCAGGAAACGAGGCACTGCTGCATAAAAGGGAGGTTGTTACCTGTAGAATCAAAACTTTGGATGCCAAAAATTAATCTTTGAGAGGTAAAATGGGGGTTTGTGCCCTAAAATTGAGAGCTTGGAGTAGGAAAATGAGGCTTTTAATCTGAAAACGGAGGTTTGTGCCCTAAAATTGAGATATTGGTGCAGAAAAATGAGGCTTTTAACCTGAAAAAGGAGGTTTGTGCCCTAAAATTGAGATATTGGTGAAGAAAAATGAGGCTTTTCACCCAAAAATTGAGAGCTTGTCCCTAAAATTGGGAGCTTGGAGTAGGAAAATGAGGCTTTTAATCTGAAAAAGGAGGTTTGTGCCATAAATTGAGATATTGGTGAAGAAAAATGAGGCTTTTAATCTGAAAATTGAGAGCTTGTCCCTAAAATTGAGAGCTTGGTGCAGAAAAATGAGGCTTTTCACCCAAAAAAGGAGAGCTTGTCCATAACATTGAAATATTGGTGCAGAAAAATGAGGCTTTTCAGGTGAAAAAGGTGGGTTTGGTGCTAAAATTGAGAGCTTGGTGCAGAAAAATGAGGCTTTTCTGGTGAAAAGGGCATTTTGTGCCCTAAAATTGCGAGCTTGTTGTAGGAAAATGAGGCTTTTTTACCCGAAAAAGGCAGGTTTTACCCTAAAATTGAGAGCTTGTTGTAGGAAAATGAGGCTTTTTTACCCGAAAAAGGCGGGTTTTACCCTAAAATTGAGAGCTTGTTGTAGGAAAATGAGGCTTTTCAGGTGAAAAAGGCGGGTTTTACCGTAAAATTGAGAGAGTGTTTCCGAAAAATGAGGCTTTTCAGGTGAAAAAGGTGGGTTTGGTGCAGAAAATTGAGAGCTCTGTGCAGAAAAATGAGGCTTTTTCACCCGAAAAAGGCATTTTGTGCCCGAAATTGAGAGCTTGGTGCAGAAAAATGAGGCTTTTCACCCCAAAAACGCGGGTTTAGCCCCCATGATAGGGTTTGTGCTGTAAAAAAGGAGAGGTAGGGCCCTGGAAACGAGGCACTGCTGCATAAAAGGGAGGTTGTTACCTGTAGAATCAAAACTTTGGATGCCAAAAATTAATCTTTGAGAGGTAAAATGGGGGTTTGTGCCCTAAAATTGAGAGCTTGGAGTAGGAAAATGAGGCTTTTAATCTGAAAACGGAGGTTTGTGCCCTAAAATTGAGATATTGGTGCAGAAAAATGAGGCTTTTAACCTGAAAATTGAGTGCTTGTCCCTAAAATTGAGAGCTTGGTGCAGAAAAATGAGGCTTTTAATCTGAAAAAGGAGGTTTGTGCCCTAAAATTGAGATATTGGTGAAGAAAAATGAGGCTTTTCACCCAAAAATTGAGAGCTTGTCCCTAAAATTGAGAGCTTGGAGTAGGAAAATGAGGCTTTTAATCTGAAAAAGGAGGTTTGTGCCCTAAAATTGAGATATTGGTGAAGAAAAATGAGGTTTTTCACCCCAAAAGCGTGGGTTTAGCCCCCATGATAGGGTTTGTGCTGTAAAAAAGGAGAGGTAGGGCCCTGGAAACGAGGCACTGCTGCATAAAAGGGAGGTTGTTACCTGTAGAATCAAAACTTTGGATGCCAAAAATTAATCTTTGAGAGGTAAAATGGGGGTTTGTGCCCTAAAATTGAGAGCTTGGAGTAGGAAAATGAGGCTTTTAATCTGAAAAAGGAGGTTTGTGCCCTAAAATTGAGATATTGGTGCAGAAAAATGAGGCTTTTAACCTGAAAAAGGAGGTTTGTGCCCTAAAATTGAGATATTGGTGCAGAAAAATGAGGCTTTTAACCTGAAAAAGGAGGTTTGTGCCCTAAAATTGAGATATTGGTGAAGAAAAATGAGGTTTTTCACCCAAAAATTGAGAGCTTGTCCCTAAAATTGGGAGCTTGGAGTAGGAAAATGAGGCTTTTAATCTGAAAAAGGAGGTTTGTGCCATAAATTGAGATATTGGTGAAGAAAAATGAGGCTTTTAATCTGAAAATTGAGAGCTTGTCCCTAAAATTGAGAGCTTGGTGCAGAAAAATGAGGCTTTTCACCCAAAAAAGGAGAGCTTGTCCATAACATTGAAATATTGGTGCAGAAAAATGAGGCTTTTCAGGTGAAAAAGGTGGGTTTGGTGCTAAAATTGAGAGCTTGGTGCAGAAAAATGAGGCTTTTCTGGTGAAAAGGGCATTTTGTGCCCTAAAATTGCGAGCTTGTTGTAGGAAAATGAGGCTTTTTTACCCGAAAAAGGCAGGTTTTACCCTAAAATTGAGAGCTTGTTGTAGGAAAATGAGGCTTTTTTACCCGAAAAAGGCGGGTTTTACCCTAAAATTGAGAGCTTGTTGTAGGAAAATGAGGCTTTTCAGGTGAAAAAGGCGGGTTTTACCGTAAAATTGAGAGAGTGTTTCCGAAAAATGAGGCTTTTCAGGTGAAAAAGGTGGGTTTGGTGCAGAAAATTGAGAGCTCTGTGCAGAAAAATGAGGCTTTTTCACCCGAAAAAGGCATTTTGTGCCCGAAATTGAGAGCTTGGTGCAGAAAAATGAGGCTTTTCACCCCAAAAACGCGGGTTTAGCCCCCATGATAGGGTTTGTGCTGTAAAAAAGGAGAGGTAGGGCCCTGGAAACGAGGCACTGCTGCATAAAAGGGAGGTTGTTACCTGTAGAATCAAAACTTTGGATGCCAAAAATTAATCTTTGAGAGGTAAAATGGGGGTTTGTGCCCTAAAATTGAGAGCTTGGAGTAGGAAAATGAGGCTTTTAATCTGAAAAAGGAGGTTTGTGCCCTAAAATTGAGATATTGGTGAAGAAAAATGAGGCTTTTCACCCAAAAATTGAGAGCTTGTCCCTAAAATTGAGAGCTTGGAGTAGGAAAATGAGGCTTTTAATCTGAAAAAGGAGGTTTGTGCCCTAAAATTGAGATATTGGTGAAGAAAAATGAGGCTTTTCACCCAAAAATTGAGAGCTTGTCCCTAAAATTGAGAGCTTGGTGCAGAAAAATGAGGCTTTTAATCTGAAAAAGGAGGTTTGTGCCCTAAAATTGAGATATTGGTGAAGAAAAATGAGGCTTTTCACCCAAAAATTGAGAGCTTGTCCCTAAAATTGAGAGCTTGGAGTAGGAAAATGAGGCTTTTAATCTGAAAAAGGAGGTTTGTGCCCTAAAATTGAGATATTGGTGAAGAAAAATGAGGTTTTTCACCCCAAAAGCGTGGGTTTAGCCCCCATGATAGGGTTTGTGCTGTAAAAAAGGAGAGGTAGGGCCCTGGAAACGAGGCACTGCTGCATAAAAGGGAGGTTGTTACCTGTAGAATCAAAACTTTGGATGCCAAAAATTAATCTTTGAGAGGTAAAATGGGGGTTTGTGCCCTAAAATTGAGAGCTTGGAGTAGGAAAATGAGGCTTTTAATCTGAAAAAGGAGGTTTGTGCCCTAAAATTGAGATATTGGTGCAGAAAAATGAGGCTTTTAACCTGAAAAAGGAGGTTTGTGCCCTAAAATTGAGATATTGGTGCAGAAAAATGAGGCTTTTAACCTGAAAAAGGAGGTTTGTGCCCTAAAATTGAGATATTGGTGAAGAAAAATGAGGTTTTTCACCCAAAAATTGAGAGCTTGTCCCTAAAATTGGGAGCTTGGAGTAGGAAAATGAGGCTTTTAATCTGAAAAAGGAGGTTTGTGCCATAAATTGAGATATTGGTGAAGAAAAATGAGGCTTTTAATCTGAAAATTGAGAGCTTGTCCCTAAAATTGAGAGCTTGGTGCAGAAAAATGAGGCTTTTCACCCAAAAAAGGAGAGCTTGTCCATAACATTGAAATATTGGTGCAGAAAAATGAGGCTTTTCAGGTGAAAAAGGTGGGTTTGGTGCTAAAATTGAGAGCTTGGTGCAGAAAAATGAGGCTTTTCTGGTGAAAAGGGCATTTTGTGCCCTAAAATTGCGAGCTTGTTGTAGGAAAATGAGGCTTTTTTACCCGAAAAAGGCAGGTTTTACCCTAAAATTGAGAGCTTGTTGTAGGAAAATGAGGCTTTTTTACCCGAAAAAGGCGGGTTTTACCCTAAAATTGAGAGCTTGTTGTAGGAAAATGAGGCTTTTCAGGTGAAAAAGGCGGGTTTTACCGTAAAATTGAGAGAGTGTTTCCGAAAAATGAGGCTTTTCAGGTGAAAAAGGTGGGTTTGGTGCAGAAAATTGAGAGCTCTGTGCAGAAAAATGAGGCTTTTTCACCCGAAAAAGGCATTTTGTGCCCGAAATTGAGAGCTTGGTGCAGAAAAATGAGGCTTTTCACCCCAAAAACGCGGGTTTAGCCCCCATGATAGGGTTTGTGCTGTAAAAAAGGAGAGGTAGGGCCCTGGAAACGAGGCACTGCTGCATAAAAGGGAGGTTGTTACCTGTAGAATCAAAACTTTGGATGCCAAAAATTAATCTTTGAGAGGTAAAATGGGGGTTTGTGCCCTAAAATTGAGAGCTTGGAGTAGGAAAATGAGGCTTTTAATCTGAAAAAGGAGGTTTGTGCCCTAAAATTGAGATATTGGTGCAGAAAAATGAGGCTTTTAACCTGAAAAAGGAGGTTTGTGCCCTAAAATTGAGATATTGGTGAAGAAAAATGAGGCTTTTCACCCAAAAATTGAGAGCTTGTCCCTAAAATTGGGAGCTTGGAGTAGGAAAATGAGGCTTTTAATCTGAAAAAGGAGGTTTGTGCCATAAATTGAGATATTGGTGAAGAAAAATGAGGCTTTTAATCTGAAAATTGAGAGCTTGTCCCTAAAATTGAGAGCTTGGTGCAGAAAAATGAGGCTTTTCACCCAAAAAAGGAGAGCTTGTCCATAACATTGAAATATTGGTGCAGAAAAATGAGGCTTTTCAGGTGAAAAAGGTGGGTTTGGTGCTAAAATTGAGAGCTTGGTGCAGAAAAATGAGGCTTTTCTGGTGAAAAGGGCATTTTGTGCCCTAAAATTGCGAGCTTGTTGTAGGAAAATGAGGCTTTTTTACCCGAAAAAGGCAGGTTTTACCCTAAAATTGAGAGCTTGTTGTAGGAAAATGAGGCTTTTTTACCCGAAAAAGGCGGGTTTTACCCTAAAATTGCGAGCTTGTTGTAGGAAAATGAGGCTTTTCAGGTGAAAAAGGCGGGTTTTACCGTAAAATTGAGAGAGTGTTTCCGAAAAATGAGGCTTTTCAGGTGAAAAAGGTGGGTTTGGTGCAGAAAATTGAGAGCTCTGTGCAGAAAAATGAGGCTTTTTCACCCGAAAAAGGCATTTTGTGCCCGAAATTGAGAGCTTGGTGCAGAAAAATGAGGCTTTTCACCCCAAAAACGCGGGTTTAGCCCCCATGATAGGGTTTGTGCTGTAAAAAAGGAGAGGTAGGGCCCTGGAAACGAGGCACTGCTGCATAAAAGGGAGGTTGTTACCTGTAGAATCAAAACTTTGGATGCCAAAAATTAATCTTTGAGAGGTAAAATGGGGGTTTGTGCCCTAAAATTGAGAGCTTGGAGTAGGAAAATGAGGCTTTTAATCTGAAAAAGGAGGTTTGTGCCCTAAAATTGAGATATTGGTGAAGAAAAATGAGGCTTTTCACCCAAAAATTGAGAGCTTGTCCCTAAAATTGAGAGCTTGGAGTAGGAAAATGAGGCTTTTAATCTGAAAAAGGAGGTTTGTGCCCTAAAATTGAGATATTGGTGAAGAAAAATGAGGCTTTTCACCCAAAAATTGAGAGCTTGTCCCTAAAATTGAGAGCTTGGTGCAGAAAAATGAGGCTTTTCACCCAAAAATTGAGAGATTGTCCCTAAAATTGAGAGCTTGGAGTAGGAAAATGAGGCTTTTAATCTGAAAACGGAGGTTTGTGCCCTAAAATTGAGATATTGGTGCAGAAAAATGAGGCTTTTCCACCCAAAAAAGGTGGGTTTTACCCTAAAATTGAGAGCTTGGTGAAGAAAAATGATTCTTTTCACCCGCAGAAATGCGGTTTCTGCCCTAAAATGGAGAGCTTGGTACAGAAAAATGAGGCTTTTCATCTGAAAAATGCAGGTTTGGCCTTAAAATTGCGCTATTGGTGCAGAAAAATGAGGCTTTTCACCCAAAAAAGGGAGCTTGTCCATAACATTGAAATATTGGTGCAGAAAAATGAGGCTTTTTAGGTGAAAAAGGTGGGTTTTGTGCTAAAATTGAGAGCTTGTTGCAGAAAAATGAGGCTTTACGTGTGAAAAAGACGGTTTGTGCCCTAAAATTGAGAGCTTGGAGTAGGAAAATGAGGCTTTTAATCTGAAAAAGGAGGTTTGTGCCCTAAAATTGAGATATTGGTGCAGAAAAATGAGGCTTTTCCAACCAAAAAAGGTGGGTTTTACCCTAAAATTGAGAGCTTGTTGCAGAAAAATGAGGCTTTTCAGCAGAAAAAGGTTGTTTCCGCCCTAAAATTTGAGAGCTTGGTACAGAAAAATGAGGTTTTTCACCCCAAAAGCGTGGGTTTAGCCCCCATGATAGGGTTTGTGCTGTATAAAAGTAGAGTTAGGGCCCAGGAAACGAGGCACTGCTGCATAAAAGGGAGGTTGTTACCTGTAGAATCAAAACTTTGGATGCCAAAAATTAATCTTTGAGAGGTAAAATGGGGGTTTGTGCCCTAAAATTGAGAGCTTGGAGTAGGAAAATGAGGCTTTTAATCTGAAAACGGAGGTTTGTGCCCTAAAATTGAGATATTGGTGCAGAAAAATGAGGCTTTTAACCTGAAAAAGGAGGTTTGTGCCCTAAAATTGAGATATTGGTGAAGAAAAATGAGGCTTTTCACCCAA
The DNA here is from genome assembly GCF_047716275.1 of Strix uralensis. Classification (NCBI taxonomy): domain Eukaryota; kingdom Metazoa; phylum Chordata; class Aves; order Strigiformes; family Strigidae; genus Strix; species Strix uralensis. Next base: position 8,004,138 of record NC_133972.1, on the reverse strand, counting down.
AAATTGAGAGCTTGTCCCTAAAATTGGGAGCTTGGAGTAGGAAAATGAGGCTTTTAATCTGAAAAAGGAGGTTTGTGCCATAAATTGAGATATTGGTGAAGAAAAATGAGGCTTTTAATCTGAAAATTGAGAGCTTGTCCCTAAAATTGAGAGCTTGGTGCAGAAAAATGAGGCTTTTCACCCAAAAAAGGAGAGCTTGTCCATAACATTGAAATATTGGTGCAGAAAAATGAGGCTTTTCAGGTGAAAAAGGTGGGTTTGGTGCTAAAATTGAGAGCTTGGTGCAGAAAAATGAGGCTTTTCTGGTGAAAAGGGCATTTTGTGCCCTAAAATTGCGAGCTTGTTGTAGGAAAATGAGGCTTTTTTACCCGAAAAAGGCAGGTTTTACCCTAAAATTGAGAGCTTGTTGTAGGAAAATGAGGCTTTTTTACCCGAAAAAGGCGGGTTTTACCCTAAAATTGAGAGCTTGTTGTAGGAAAATGAGGCTTTTCAGGTGAAAAAGGCGGGTTTTACCGTAAAATTGAGAGAGTGTTTCCGAAAAATGAGGCTTTTCAGGTGAAAAAGGTGGGTTTGGTGCAGAAAATTGAGAGCTCTGTGCAGAAAAATGAGGCTTTTTCACCCGAAAAAGGCATTTTGTGCCCGAAATTGAGAGCTTGGTGCAGAAAAATGAGGCTTTTCACCCCAAAAACGCGGGTTTAGCCCCCATGATAGGGTTTGTGCTGTAAAAAAGGAGAGGTAGGGCCCTGGAAACGAGGCACTGCTGCATAAAAGGGAGGTTGTTACCTGTAGAATCAAAACTTTGGATGCCAAAAATTAATCTTTGAGAGGTAAAATGGGGGTTTGTGCCCTAAAATTGAGAGCTTGGAGTAGGAAAATGAGGCTTTTAATCTGAAAACGGAGGTTTGTGCCCTAAAATTGAGATATTGGTGCAGAAAAATGAGGCTTTTAACCTGAAAATTGAGTGCTTGTCCCTAAAATTGAGAGCTTGGTGCAGAAAAATGAGGCTTTTAATCTGAAAAAGGAGGTTTGTGCCCTAAAATTGAGATATTGGTGAAGAAAAATGAGGCTTTTCACCCAAAAATTGAGAGCTTGTCCCTAAAATTGAGAGCTTGGAGTAGGAAAATGAGGCTTTTAATCTGAAAAAGGAGGTTTGTGCCCTAAAATTGAGATATTGGTGAAGAAAAATGAGGTTTTTCACCCCAAAAGCGTGGGTTTAGCCCCCATGATAGGGTTTGTGCTGTAAAAAAGGAGAGGTAGGGCCCTGGAAACGAGGCACTGCTGCATAAAAGGGAGGTTGTTACCTGTAGAATCAAAACTTTGGATGCCAAAAATTAATCTTTGAGAGGTAAAATGGGGGTTTGTGCCCTAAAATTGAGAGCTTGGAGTAGGAAAATGAGGCTTTTAATCTGAAAAAGGAGGTTTGTGCCCTAAAATTGAGATATTGGTGCAGAAAAATGAGGCTTTTAACCTGAAAAAGGAGGTTTGTGCCCTAAAATTGAGATATTGGTGCAGAAAAATGAGGCTTTTAACCTGAAAAAGGAGGTTTGTGCCCTAAAATTGAGATATTGGTGAAGAAAAATGAGGTTTTTCACCCAAAAATTGAGAGCTTGTCCCTAAAATTGGGAGCTTGGAGTAGGAAAATGAGGCTTTTAATCTGAAAAAGGAGGTTTGTGCCATAAATTGAGATATTGGTGAAGAAAAATGAGGCTTTTAATCTGAAAATTGAGAGCTTGTCCCTAAAATTGAGAGCTTGGTGCAGAAAAATGAGGCTTTTCACCCAAAAAAGGAGAGCTTGTCCATAACATTGAAATATTGGTGCAGAAAAATGAGGCTTTTCAGGTGAAAAAGGTGGGTTTGGTGCTAAAATTGAGAGCTTGGTGCAGAAAAATGAGGCTTTTCTGGTGAAAAGGGCATTTTGTGCCCTAAAATTGCGAGCTTGTTGTAGGAAAATGAGGCTTTTTTACCCGAAAAAGGCAGGTTTTACCCTAAAATTGAGAGCTTGTTGTAGGAAAATGAGGCTTTTTTACCCGAAAAAGGCGGGTTTTACCCTAAAATTGAGAGCTTGTTGTAGGAAAATGAGGCTTTTCAGGTGAAAAAGGCGGGTTTTACCGTAAAATTGAGAGAGTGTTTCCGAAAAATGAGGCTTTTCAGGTGAAAAAGGTGGGTTTGGTGCAGAAAATTGAGAGCTCTGTGCAGAAAAATGAGGCTTTTTCACCCGAAAAAGGCATTTTGTGCCCGAAATTGAGAGCTTGGTGCAGAAAAATGAGGCTTTTCACCCCAAAAACGCGGGTTTAGCCCCCATGATAGGGTTTGTGCTGTAAAAAAGGAGAGGTAGGGCCCTGGAAACGAGGCACTGCTGCATAAAAGGGAGGTTGTTACCTGTAGAATCAAAACTTTGGATGCCAAAAATTAATCTTTGAGAGGTAAAATGGGGGTTTGTGCCCTAAAATTGAGAGCTTGGAGTAGGAAAATGAGGCTTTTAATCTGAAAAAGGAGGTTTGTGCCCTAAAATTGAGATATTGGTGAAGAAAAATGAGGCTTTTCACCCAAAAATTGAGAGCTTGTCCCTAAAATTGAGAGCTTGGAGTAGGAAAATGAGGCTTTTAATCTGAAAAAGGAGGTTTGTGCCCTAAAATTGAGATATTGGTGAAGAAAAATGAGGCTTTTCACCCAAAAATTGAGAGCTTGTCCCTAAAATTGAGAGCTTGGTGCAGAAAAATGAGGCTTTTCACCCAAAAATTGAGAGATTATCCCTAAAATTGAGAGCTTGGAGTAGGAAAATGAGGCTTTTAATCTGAAAACGGAGGTTTGTGCCCTAAAATTGAGATATTGGTGCAGAAAAATGAGGCTTTTCCACCCAAAAAAGGTGGGTTTTACCCTAAAATTGAGAGCTTGGTGAAGAAAAATGATTCTTTTCACCCGCAGAAATGCGGTTTCTGCCCTAAAATGGAGAGCTTGGTACAGAAAAATGAGGCTTTTCATCTGAAAAATGCAGGTTTGGCCTTAAAATTGCGCTATTGGTGCAGAAAAATGAGGCTTTTCACCCAAAAAAGGGAGCTTGTCCATAACATTGAAATATTGGTGCAGAAAAATGAGGCTTTTTAGGTGAAAAAGGTGGGTTTGGTGCTAAAATTGAGAGCTTGTTGCAGAAAAATGAGGCTTTACGTGTGAAAAAGACGGTTTGTGCCCTAAAATTGAGAGCTTGGAGTAGGAAAATGAGGCTTTTAATCTGAAAAAGGAGGTTTGTGCCCTAAAATTGAGATATTGGTGCAGAAAAATGAGGCTTTTCCACCCAAAAAAGGTGGGTTTTACCCTAAAATTGAGAGCTTGTTGCAGAAAAATGAGGCTTTTCAGCAGAAAAAGGTTGTTTCCGCCCTAAAATTGAGAGCTTGGTACAGAAAAATGAGGTTTTTCACCCCAAAAGCGTGGGTTTAGCCCCCATGATAGGGTTTGTGCTGTATAAAAGTAGAGTTAGGGCCCAGGAAACGAGGCACTGCTGCATAAAAGGGAGGTTGTTACCTGTAGAATCAAAACTTTGGATGCCAAAAATTAATCTTTGAGAGGTAAAATGGGGGTTTGTGCCCTAAAATTGAGAGCTTGGAGTAGGAAAATGAGGCTTTTAATCTGAAAAAGGAGGTTTGTGCCCTAAAATTGAGATATTGGTGCAGAAAAATGAGGCTTTTAACCTGAAAAAGGAGGTTTGTGCCCTAAAATTGAGATATTGGTGAAGAAAAATGAGGCTTTTCACCCAAAAATTGAGAGCTTGTCCCTAAAATTGGGAGCTTGGAGTAGGAAAATGAGGCTTTTAATCTTAAAAAGGAGGTTTGTGCCATAAATTGAGATATTGGTGAAGAAAAATGAGGCTTTTAATCTGAAAATTGAGAGCTTGTCCCTAAAATTGAGAGCTTGGTGCAGAAAAATGAGGCTTTTCACCCAAAAAAGGAGAGCTTGTCCATAACATTGAAATATTGGTGCAGAAAAATGAGGCTTTTCAGGTGAAAAAGGTGGGTTTGGTGCTAAAATTGAGAGCTTGGTGCAGAAAAATGAGGCTTTTCTGGTGAAAAGGGCATTTTGTGCCCTAAAATTGCGAGCTTGTTGTAGGAAAATGAGGCTTTTTTACCCGAAAAAGGCAGGTTTTACCCTAAAATTGAGAGCTTGTTGTAGGAAAATGAGGCTTTTTTACCCGAAAAAGGCGGGTTTTACCCTAAAATTGAGAGCTTGTTGTAGGAAAATGAGGCTTTTCAGGTGAAAAAGGCGGGTTTTACCGTAAAATTGAGAGAGTGTTTCCGAAAAATGAGGCTTTTCAGGTGAAAAAGGTGGGTTTGGTGCAGAAAATTGAGAGCTCTGTGCAGAAAAATGAGGCTTTTTCACCCGAAAAAGGCATTTTGTGCCCGAAATTGAGAGCTTGGTGCAGAAAAATGAGGCTTTTCACCCCAAAAACGCGGGTTTAGCCCCCATGATAGGGTTTGTGCTGTAAAAAAGGAGAGGTAGGGCCCTGGAAACGAGGCACTGCTGCATAAAAGGGAGGTTGTTACCTGTAGAATCAAAACTTTGGATGCCAAAAATTAATCTTTGAGAGGTAAAATGGGGGTTTGTGCCCTAAAATTGAGAGCTTGGAGTAGGAAAATGAGGCTTTTAATCTGAAAACGGAGGTTTGTGCCCTAAAATTGAGATATTGGTGCAGAAAAATGAGGCTTTTAACCTGAAAATTGAGTGCTTGTCCCTAAAATTGAGAGCTTGGTGCAGAAAAATGAGGCTTTTAATCTGAAAAAGGAGGTTTGTGCCCTAAAATTGAGATATTGGTGAAGAAAAATGAGGCTTTTCACCCAAAAATTGAGAGCTTGTCCCTAAAATTGAGAGCTTGGAGTAGGAAAATGAGGCTTTTAATCTGAAAAAGGAGGTTTGTGCCCTAAAATTGAGATATTGGTGAAGAAAAATGAGGTTTTTCACCCCAAAAGCGTGGGTTTAGCCCCCATGATAGGGTTTGTGCTGTAAAAAAGGAGAGGTAGGGCCCTGGAAACGAGGCACTGCTGCATAAAAGGGAGGTTGTTACCTGTAGAATCAAAACTTTGGATGCCAAAAATTAATCTTTGAGAGGTAAAATGGGGGTTTGTGCCCTAAAATTGAGAGCTTGGAGTAGGAAAATGAGGCTTTTAATCTGAAAAAGGAGGTTTGTGCCCTAAAATTGAGATATTGGTGCAGAAAAATGAGGCTTTTAACCTGAAAAAGGAGGTTTGTGCCCTAAAATTGAGATATTGGTGCAGAAAAATGAGGCTTTTAACCTGAAAAAGGAGGTTTGTGCCCTAAAATTGAGATATTGGTGAAGAAAAATGAGGTTTTTCACCCAAAAATTGAGAGCTTGTCCCTAAAATTGGGAGCTTGGAGTAGGAAAATGAGGCTTTTAATCTGAAAAAGGAGGTTTGTGCCATAAATTGAGATATTGGTGAAGAAAAATGAGGCTTTTAATCTGAAAATTGAGAGCTTGTCCCTAAAATTGAGAGCTTGGTGCAGAAAAATGAGGCTTTTCACCCAAAAAAGGAGAGCTTGTCCATAACATTGAAATATTGGTGCAGAAAAATGAGGCTTTTCAGGTGAAAAAGGTGGGTTTGGTGCTAAAATTGAGAGCTTGGTGCAGAAAAATGAGGCTTTTCTGGTGAAAAGGGCATTTTGTGCCCTAAAATTGCGAGCTTGTTGTAGGAAAATGAGGCTTTTTTACCCGAAAAAGGCAGGTTTTACCCTAAAATTGAGAGCTTGTTGTAGGAAAATGAGGCTTTTTTACCCGAAAAAGGCGGGTTTTACCCTAAAATTGCGAGCTTGTTGTAGGAAAATGAGGCTTTTCAGGTGAAAAAGGCGGGTTTTACCGTAAAATTGAGAGAGTGTTTCCGAAAAATGAGGCTTTTCAGGTGAAAAAGGTGGGTTTGGTGCAGAAAATTGAGAGCTCTGTGCAGAAAAATGAGGCTTTTTCACCCGAAAAAGGCATTTTGTGCCCGAAATTGAGAGCTTGGTGCAGAAAAATGAGGCTTTTCACCCCAAAAACGCGGGTTTAGCCCCCATGATAGGGTTTGTGCTGTAAAAAAGGAGAGGTAGGGCCCTGGAAACGAGGCACTGCTGCATAAAAGGGAGGTTGTTACCTGTAGAATCAAAACTTTGGATGCCAAAAATTAATCTTTGAGAGGTAAAATGGGGGTTTGTGCCCTAAAATTGAGAGCTTGGAGTAGGAAAATGAGGCTTTTAATCTGAAAAAGGAGGTTTGTGCCCTAAAATTGAGATATTGGTGAAGAAAAATGAGGCTTTTCACCCAAAAATTGAGAGCTTGTCCCTAAAATTGAGAGCTTGGAGTAGGAAAATGAGGCTTTTAATCTGAAAAAGGAGGTTTGTGCCCTAAAATTGAGATATTGGTGAAGAAAAATGAGGCTTTTCACCCAAAAATTGAGAGCTTGTCCCTAAAATTGAGAGCTTGGTGCAGAAAAATGAGGCTTTTCACCCAAAAATTGAGAGATTATCCCTAAAATTGAGAGCTTGGAGTAGGAAAATGAGGCTTTTAATCTGAAAACGGAGGTTTGTGCCCTAAAATTGAGATATTGGTGCAGAAAAATGAGGCTTTTCCACCCAAAAAAAGGTGGGTTTTACCCTAAAATTGAGAGCTTGGTGAAGAAAAATGATTCTTTTCACCCGCAGAAATGCGGTTTCTGCCCTAAAATGGAGAGCTTGGTACAGAAAAATGAGGCTTTTCATCTGAAAAATGCAGGTTTGGCCTTAAAATTGCGCTATTGGTGCAGAAAAATGAGGCTTTTCACCCAAAAAAGGGAGCTTGTCCATAACATTGAAATATTGGTGCAGAAAAATGAGGCTTTTTAGGTGAAAAAGGTGGGTTTGGTGCTAAAATTGAGAGCTTGTTGCAGAAAAATGAGGCTTTACGTGTGAAAAAGACGGTTTGTGCCCTAAAATTGAGAGCTTGGAGTAGGAAAATGAGGCTTTTAATCTGAAAAAGGAGGTTTGTGCCCTAAAATTGAGATATTGGTGCAGAAAAATGAGGCTTTTCCACCCAAAAAAGGTGGGTTTTACCCTAAAATTGAGAGCTTGTTGCAGAAAAATGAGGCTTTTCAGCAGAAAAAGGTTGTTTCCGCCCTAAAATTGAGAGCTTGGTACAGAAAAATGAGGTTTTTCACCCCAAAAGCGTGGGTTTAGCCCCCATGATAGGGTTTGTGCTGTATAAAAGTAGAGTTAGGGCCCAGGAAACGAGGCACTGCTGCATAAAAGGGAGGTTGTTACCTGTAGAATCAAAACTTTGGATGCCAAAAATTAATCTTTGAGAGGTAAAATGGGGGTTTGTGCCCTAAAATTGAGAGCTTGGAGTAGGAAAATGAGGCTTTTAATCTGAAAACGGAGGTTTGTGCCCTAAAATTGAGATATTGGTGCAGAAAAATGAGGCTTTTAACCTGAAAAAGGAGGTTTGTGCCCTAAAATTGAGATATTGGTGAAGAAAAATGAGGCTTTTCACCCAAAAATTGAGAGCTTGTCCCTAAAATTGGGAGCTTGGAGTAGGAAAATGAGGCTTTTAATCTGAAAAAGGAGGTTTGTGCCATAAATTGAGATATTGGTGAAGAAAAATGAGGCTTTTAATCTGAAAATTGAGAGCTTGTCCCTAAAATTGAGAGCTTGGTGCAGAAAAATGAGGCTTTTCACCCAAAAAAGGAGAGCTTGTCCATAACATTGAAATATTGGTGCAGAAAAATGAGGCTTTTCAGGTGAAAAAGGTGGGTTTGGTGCTAAAATTGAGAGCTTGGTGCAGAAAAATGAGGCTTTTCTGGTGAAAAGGGCATTTTGTGCCCTAAAATTGCGAGCTTGTTGTAGGAAAATGAGGCTTTTTTACCCGAAAAAGGCAGGTTTTACCCTAAAATTGAGAGCTTGTTGTAGGAAAATGAGGCTTTTTTACCCGAAAAAGGCGGGTTTTACCCTAAAATTGCGAGCTTGTTGTAGGAAAATGAGGCTTTTCAGGTGAAAAAGGCGGGTTTTACCGTAAAATTGAGAGAGTGTTTCCGAAAAATGAGGCTTTTCAGGTGAAAAAGGTGGGTTTGGTGCAGAAAATTGAGAGCTCTGTGCAGAAAAATGAGGCTTTTTCACCCGAAAAAGGCATTTTGTGCCCGAAATTGAGAGCTTGGTGCAGAAAAATGAGGCTTTTCACCCCAAAAACGCGGGTTTAGCCCCCATGATAGGGTTTGTGCTGTAAAAAAGGAGAGGTAGGGCCCTGGAAACGAGGCACTGCTGCATAAAAGGGAGGTTGTTACCTGTAGAATCAAAACTTTGGATGCCAAAAATTAATCTTTGAGAGGTAAAATGGGGGTTTGTGCCCTAAAATTGAGAGCTTGGAGTAGGAAAATGAGGCTTTTAATCTGAAAAAGGAGGTTTGTGCCCTAAAATTGAGATATTGGTGAAGAAAAATGAGGCTTTTCACCCAAAAATTGAGAGCTTGTCCCTAAAATTGAGAGCTTGGAGTAGGAAAATGAGGCTTTTAATCTGAAAAAGGAGGTTTGTGCCCTAAAATTGAGATATTGGTGAAGAAAAATGAGGCTTTTCACCCAAAAATTGAGAGCTTGTCCCTAAAATTGAGAGCTTGGTGCAGAAAAATGAGGCTTTTCACCCAAAAATTGAGAGATTGTCCCTAAAATTGAGAGCTTGGAGTAGGAAAATGAGGCTTTTAATCTGAAAACGGAGGTTTGTGCCCTAAAATTGAGATATTGGTGCAGAAAAATGAGGCTTTTCCACCCAAAAAAGGTGGGTTTTACCCTAAAATTGAGAGCTTGGTGAAGAAAAATGATTCTTTTCACCCGCAGAAATGCGGTTTCTGCCCTAAAATGGAGAGCTTGGTACAGAAAAATGAGGCTTTTCATCTGAAAAATGCAGGTTTGGCCTTAAAATTGCGCTATTGGTGCAGAAAAATGAGGCTTTTCACCCAAAAAAGGGAGCTTGTCCATAACATTGAAATATTGGTGCAGAAAAATGAGGCTTTTTAGGTGAAAAAGGTGGGTTTGGTGCTAAAATTGAGAGCTTGTTGCAGAAAAATGAGGCTTTACGTGTGAAAAAGACGGTTTGTGCCCTAAAATTGAGAGCTTGGAGTAGGAAAATGAGGCTTTTAATCTGAAAAAGGAGGTTTGTGCCCTAAAATTGAGATATTGGTGCAGAAAAATGAGGCTTTTCCACCCAAAAAAGGTGGGTTTTACCCTAAAATTGAGAGCTTGTTGCAGAAAAATGAGGCTTTTCAGCAGAAAAAGGTTGTTTCCGCCCTAAAATTGAGAGCTTGGTACAGAAAAATGAGGTTTTTCACCCCAAAAGCGTGGGTTTAGCCCCCATGATAGGGTTTGTGCTGTATAAAAGTAGAGTTAGGGCCCAGGAAACGAGGCACTGCTGCATAAAAGGGAGGTTGTTACCTGTAGAATCAAAACTTTGGATGCCAAAAATTAATCTTTGAGAGGTAAAATGGGGGTTTGTGCCCTAAATTTGAGAGCTTGGAGTAGGAAAATGAGGCTTTTAATCTGAAAAAGGAGGTTTGTGCCCTAAAATTGAGATATTGGTGCAGAAAAATGAGGCTTTTAACCTGAAAAAGGAGGTTTGTGCCCTAAAATTGAGATATTGGTGAAGAAAAATGAGGCTTTTCACCCAAAAATTGAGAGCTTGTCCCTAAAATTGGGAGCTTGGAGTAGGAAAATGAGGCTTTTAATCTTAAAAAGGAGGTTTGTGCCATAAATTGAGATATTGGTGAAGAAAAATGAGGCTTTTAATCTGAAAATTGAGAGCTTGTCCCTAAAATTGAGAGCTTGGTGCAGAAAAATGAGGCTTTTCACCCAAAAAAGGAGAGCTTGTCCATAACATTGAAATATTGGTGCAGAAAAATGAGGCTTTTCAGGTGAAAAAGGTGGGTTTGGTGCTAAAATTGAGAGCTTGGTGCAGAAAAATGAGGCTTTTCTGGTGAAAAGGGCATTTTGTGCCCTAAAATTGCGAGCTTGTTGTAGGAAAATGAGGCTTTTTTACCCGAAAAAGGCAGGTTTTACCCTAAAATTGAGAGCTTGTTGTAGGAAAATGAGGCTTTTTTACCCGAAAAAGGCGGGTTTTACCCTAAAATTGAGAGCTTGTTGTAGGAAAATGAGGCTTTTCAGGTGAAAAAGGCGGGTTTTACCGTAAAATTGAGAGAGTGTTTCCGAAAAATGAGGCTTTTCAGGTGAAAAAGGTGGGTTTGGTGCAGAAAATTGAGAGCTCTGTGCAGAAAAATGAGGCTTTTTCACCCGAAAAAGGCATTTTGTGCCCGAAATTGAGAGCTTGGTGCAGAAAAATGAGGCTTTTCACCCCAAAAACGCGGGTTTAGCCCCCATGATAGGGTTTGTGCTGTAAAAAAGGAGAGGTAGGGCCCTGGAAACGAGGCACTGCTGCATAAAAGGGAGGTTGTTACCTGTAGAATCAAAACTTTGGATGCCAAAAATTAATCTTTGAGAGGTAAAATGGGGGTTTGTGCCCTAAAATTGAGAGCTTGGAGTAGGAAAATGAGGCTTTTAATCTGAAAAAGGAGGTTTGTGCCCTAAAATTGAGATATTGGTGCAGAAAAATGAGGCTTTTAATCTGAAAATTGAGTGCTTGTCCCTAAAATTGAGAGCTTGGTGCAGAAAAATGAGGCTTTTAATCTGAAAAAGGAGGTTTGTGCCCTAAAATTGAGATATTGGTGAAGAAAAATGAGGCTTTTCACCCAAAAATTGAGAGCTTGTCCCTAAAATTGAGAGCTTGGAGTAGGAAAATGAGGCTTTTAATCTGAAAAAAGGAGGTTTGTGCCCTAAAATTGAGATATTGGTGAAGAAAAATGAGGCTTTTCACCCAAAAATTGAGAGCTTGTCCCTAAAATTGAGAGCTTGGTGCAGAAAAATGAGGCTTTTCACCCAAAAATTGAGAGATTATCCCTAAAATTGAGAGCTTGGAGTAGGAAAATGAGGCTTTTAATCTGAAAACGGAGGTTTGTGCCCTAAAATTGAGATATTGGTGCAGAAAAATGAGGCTTTTCCACCCAAAAAAGGTGGGTTTTACCCTAAAATTGAGAGCTTGGTGAAGAAAAATGATTCTTTTCACCCGCAGAAATGCGGTTTCTGCCCTAAAATGGAGAGCTTGGTACAGAAAAATGAGGCTTTTCATCTGAAAAATGCAGGTTTGGCCTTAAAATTGCGCTATTGGTGCAGAAAAATGAGGCTTTTCACCCAAAAAAGGGAGCTTGTCCATAACATTGAAATATTGGTGCAGAAAAATGAGGCTTTTTAGGTGAAAAAGGTGGGTTTGGTGCTAAAATTGAGAGCTTGTTGCAGAAAAATGAGGCTTTACGTGTGAAAAAGACGGTTTGTGCCCTAAAATTGAGAGCTTGGAGTAGGAAAATGAGGCTTTTAATCTGAAAAAGGAGGTTTGTGCCCTAAAATTGAGATATTGGTGCAGAAAAATGAGGCTTTTCCACCCAAAAAAGGTGGGTTTTACCCTAAAATTGAGAGCTTGTTGCAGAAAAATGAGGCTTTTCAGCAGAAAAAGGTTGTTTCCGCCCTAAAATTGAGAGCTTGGTACAGAAAAATGAGGTTTTTCACCCCAAAAGCGTGGGTTTAGCCCCCATGATAGGGTTTGTGCTGTATAAAAGTAGAGTTAGGGCCCAGGAAACGAGGCACTGCTGCATAAAAGGGAGGTTGTTACCTGTAGAATCAAAACTTTGGATGCCAAAAATTAATCTTTGAGAGGTAAAATGGGGGTTTGTGCCCTAAAATTGAGAGCTTGGAGTAGGAAAATGAGGCTTTTAATCTGAAAAAGGAGGTTTGTGCCCTAAAATTGAGATATTGGTGCAGAAAAATGAGGCTTTTAACCTGAAAAAGGAGGTTTGTGCCCTAAAATTGAGATATTGGTGAAGAAAAATGAGGCTTTTCACCCAAAAATTGAGAGCTTGTCCCTAAAATTGGGAGCTTGGAGTAGGAAAATGAGGCTTTTAATCTTAAAAAGGAGGTTTGTGCCATAAATTGAGATATTGGTGAAGAAAAATGAGGCTTTTAATCTGAAAATTGAGAGCTTGTCCCTAAAATTGAGAGCTTGGTGCAGAAAAATGAGGCTTTTCACCCAAAAAAGGAGAGCTTGTCCATAACATTGAAATATTGGTGCAGAAAAATGAGGCTTTTCAGGTGAAAAAGGTGGGTTTGGTGCTAAAATTGAGAGCTTGGTGCAGAAAAATGAGGCTTTTCTGGTGAAAAGGGCATTTTGTGCCCTAAAATTGCGAGCTTGTTGTAGGAAAATGAGGCTTTTTTACCCGAAAAAGGCAGGTTTTACCCTAAAATTGAGAGCTTGTTGTAGGAAAATGAGGCTTTTTTACCCGAAAAAGGCGGGTTTTACCCTAAAATTGAGAGCTTGTTGTAGGAAAATGAGGCTTTTCAGGTGAAAAAGGCGGGTTTTACCGTAAAATTGAGAGAGTGTTTCCGAAAAATGAGGCTTTTCAGGTGAAAAAGGTGGGTTTGGTGCAGAAAATTGAGAGCTCTGTGCAGAAAAATGAGGCTTTTTCACCCGAAAAAGGCATTTTGTGCCCGAAATTGAGAGCTTGGTGCAGAAAAATGAGGCTTTTCACCCCAAAAACGCGGGTTTAGCCCCCATGATAGGGTTTGTGCTGTAAAAAAGGAGAGGTAGGGCCCTGGAAACGAGGCACTGCTGCATAAAAGGGAGGTTGTTACCTGTAGAATCAAAACTTTGGATGCCAAAAATTAATCTTTGAGAGGTAAAATGGGGGTTTGTGCCCTAAAATTGAGAGCTTGGAGTAGGAAAATGAGGCTTTTAATCTGAAAACGGAGGTTTGTGCCCTAAAATTGAGATATTGGTGCAGAAAAATGAGGCTTTTAACCTGAAAATTGAGTGCTTGTCCCTAAAATTGAGAGCTTGGTGCAGAAAAATGAGGCTTTTAATCTGAAAAAGGAGGTTTGTGCCCTAAAATTGAGATATTGGTGAAGAAAAATGAGGCTTTTCACCCAAAAATTGAGAGCTTGTCCCTAAAATTGAGAGCTTGGAGTAGGAAAATGAGGCTTTTAATCTGAAAAAGGAGGTTTGTGCCCTAAAATTGAGATATTGGTGAAGAAAAATGAGGTTTTTCACCCCAAAAGCGTGGGTTTAGCCCCCATGATAGGGTTTGTGCTGTAAAAAAGGAGAGGTAGGGCCCTGGAAACGAGGCACTGCTGCATAAAAGGGAGGTTGTTACCTGTAGAATCAAAACTTTGGATGCCAAAAATTAATCTTTGAGAGGTAAAATGGGGGTTTGTGCCCTAAAATTGAGAGCTTGGAGTAGGAAAATGAGGCTTTTAATCTGAAAAAGGAGGTTTGTGCCCTAAAATTGAGATATTGGTGCAGAAAAATGAGGCTTTTAACCTGAAAAAGGAGGTTTGTGCCCTAAAATTGAGATATTGGTGCAGAAAAATGAGGCTTTTAACCTGAAAAAGGAGGTTTGTGCCCTAAAATTGAGATATTGGTGAAGAAAAATGAGGTTTTTCACCCAAAAATTGAGAGCTTGTCCCTAAAATTGGGAGCTTGGAGTAGGAAAATGAGGCTTTTAATCTGAAAAAGGAGGTTTGTGCCATAAATTGAGATATTGGTGAAGAAAAATGAGGCTTTTAATCTGAAAATTGAGAGCTTGTCCCTAAAATTGAGAGCTTGGTGCAGAAAAATGAGGCTTTTCACCCAAAAAAGGAGAGCTTGTCCATAACATTGAAATATTGGTGCAGAAAAATGAGGCTTTTCAGGTGAAAAAGGTGGGTTTGGTGCTAAAATTGAGAGCTTGGTGCAGAAAAATGAGGCTTTTCTGGTGAAAAGGGCATTTTGTGCCCTAAAATTGCGAGCTTGTTGTAGGAAAATGAGGCTTTTTTACCCGAAAAAGGCAGGTTTTACCCTAAAATTGAGAGCTTGTTGTAGGAAAATGAGGCTTTTTTACCCGAAAAAGGCGGGTTTTACCCTAAAATTGAGAGCTTGTTGTAGGAAAATGAGGCTTTTCAGGTGAAAAAGGCGGGTTTTACCGTAAAATTGAGAGAGTGTTTCCGAAAAATGAGGCTTTTCAGGTGAAAAAGGTGGGTTTGGTGCAGAAAATTGAGAGCTCTGTGCAGAAAAATGAGGCTTTTTCACCCGAAAAAGGCATTTTGTGCCCGAAATTGAGAGCTTGGTGCAGAAAAATGAGGCTTTTCACCCCAAAAACGCGGGTTTAGCCCCCATGATAGGGTTTGTGCTGTAAAAAAGGAGAGGTAGGGCCCTGGAAACGAGGCACTGCTGCATAAAAGGGAGGTTGTTACCTGTAGAATCAAAACTTTGGATGCCAAAAATTAATCTTTGAGAGGTAAAATGGGGGTTTGTGCCCTAAAATTGAGAGCTTGGAGTAGGAAAATGAGGCTTTTAATCTGAAAAAGGAGGTTTGTGCCCTAAAATTGAGATATTGGTGAAGAAAAATGAGGCTTTTCACCCAAAAATTGAGAGCTTGTCCCTAAAATTGAGAGCTTGGAGTAGGAAAATGAGGCTTTTAATCTGAAAAAGGAGGTTTGTGCCCTAAAATTGAGATATTGGTGAAGAAAAATGAGGCTTTTCACCCAAAAATTGAGAGCTTGTCCCTAAAATTGAGAGCTTGGTGCAGAAAAATGAGGCTTTTCACCCAAAAATTGAGAGATTATCCCTAAAATTGAGAGCTTGGAGTAGGAAAATGAGGCTTTTAATCTGAAAACGGAGGTTTGTGCCCTAAAATTGAGATATTGGTGCAGAAAAATGAGGCTTTTCCACCCAAAAAAAGGTGGGTTTTACCCTAAAATTGAGAGCTTGGTGAAGAAAAATGATTCTTTTCACCCGCAGAAATGCGGTTTCTGCCCTAAAATGGAGAGCTTGGTACAGAAAAATGAGGCTTTTCATCTGAAAAATGCAGGTTTGGCCTTAAAATTGCGCTATTGGTGCAGAAAAATGAGGCTTTTCACCCAAAAAAGGGAGCTTGTCCATAACATTGAAATATTGGTGCAGAAAAATGAGGCTTTTTAGGTGAAAAAGGTGGGTTTGGTGCTAAAATTGAGAGCTTGTTGCAGAAAAATGAGGCTTTACGTGTGAAAAAGACGGTTTGTGCCCTAAAATTGAGAGCTTGGAGTAGGAAAATGAGGCTTTTAATCTGAAAAAGGAGGTTTGTGCCCTAAAATTGAGATATTGGTGCAGAAAAATGAGGCTTTTCCACCCAAAAAAGGTGGGTTTTACCCTAAAATTGAGAGCTTGTTGCAGAAAAATGAGGCTTTTCAGCAGAAAAAGGTTGTTTCCGCCCTAAAATTGAGAGCTTGGTACAGAAAAATGAGGTTTTTCACCCCAAAAGCGTGGGTTTAGCCCCCATGATAGGGTTTGTGCTGTATAAAAGTAGAGTTAGGGCCCAGGAAACGAGGCACTGCTGCATAAAAGGGAGGTTGTTACCTGTAGAATCAAAACTTTGGATGCCAAAAATTAATCTTTGAGAGGTAAAATGGGGGTTTGTGCCCTAAAATTGAGAGCTTGGAGTAGGAAAATGAGGCTTTTAATCTGAAAACGGAGGTTTGTGCCCTAAAATTGAGATATTGGTGCAGAAAAATGAGGCTTTTAACCTGAAAAAGGAGGTTTGTGCCCTAAAATTGAGATATTGGTGAAGAAAAATGAGGCTTTTCACCCAAAAATTGAGAGCTTGTCCCTAAAATTGGGAGCTTGGAGTAGGAAAATGAGGCTTTTAATCTGAAAAAGGAGGTTTGTGCCATAAATTGAGATATTGGTGAAGAAAAATGAGGCTTTTAATCTGAAAATTGAGAGCTTGTCCCTAAAATTGAGAGCTTGGTGCAGAAAAATGAGGCTTTTCACCCAAAAAAGGAGAGCTTGTCCATAACATTGAAATATTGGTGCAGAAAAATGAGGCTTTTCAGGTGAAAAAGGTGGGTTTGGTGCTAAAATTGAGAGCTTGGTGCAGAAAAATGAGGCTTTTCTGGTGAAAAGGGCATTTTGTGCCCTAAAATTGCGAGCTTGTTGTAGGAAAATGAGGCTTTTTTACCCGAAAAAGGCAGGTTTTACCCTAAAATTGAGAGCTTGTTGTAGGAAAATGAGGCTTTTTTACCCGAAAAAGGCGGGTTTTACCCTAAAATTGCGAGCTTGTTGTAGGAAAATGAGGCTTTTCAGGTGAAAAAGGCGGGTTTTACCGTAAAATTGAGAGAGTGTTTCCGAAAAATGAGGCTTTTCAGGTGAAAAAGGTGGGTTTGGTGCAGAAAATTGAGAGCTCTGTGCAGAAAAATGAGGCTTTTTCACCCGAAAAAGGCATTTTGTGCCCGAAATTGAGAGCTTGGTGCAGAAAAATGAGGCTTTTCACCCCAAAAACGCGGGTTTAGCCCCCATGATAGGGTTTGTGCTGTAAAAAAGGAGAGGTAGGGCCCTGGAAACGAGGCACTGCTGCATAAAAGGGAGGTTGTTACCTGTAGAATCAAAACTTTGGATGCCAAAAATTAATCTTTGAGAGGTAAAATGGGGGTTTGTGCCCTAAAATTGAGAGCTTGGAGTAGGAAAATGAGGCTTTTAATCTGAAAAAGGAGGTTTGTGCCCTAAAATTGAGATATTGGTGAAGAAAAATGAGGCTTTTCACCCAAAAATTGAGAGCTTGTCCCTAAAATTGAGAGCTTGGAGTAGGAAAATGAGGCTTTTAATCTGAAAAAGGAGGTTTGTGCCCTAAAATTGAGATATTGGTGAAGAAAAATGAGGCTTTTCACCCAAAAATTGAGAGCTTGTCCCTAAAATTGAGAGCTTGGTGCAGAAAAATGAGGCTTTTCACCCAAAAATTGAGAGATTGTCCCTAAAATTGAGAGCTTGGAGTAGGAAAATGAGGCTTTTAATCTGAAAACGGAGGTTTGTGCCCTAAAATTGAGATATTGGTGCAGAAAAATGAGGCTTTTCCACCCAAAAAAGGTGGGTTTTACCCTAAAATTGAGAGCTTGGTGAAGAAAAATGATTCTTTTCACCCGCAGAAATGCGGTTTCTGCCCTAAAATGGAGAGCTTGGTACAGAAAAATGAGGCTTTTCATCTGAAAAATGCAGGTTTGGCCTTAAAATTGCGCTATTGGTGCAGAAAAATGAGGCTTTTCACCCAAAAAAGGGAGCTTGTCCATAACATTGAAATATTGGTGCAGAAAAATGAGGCTTTTTAGGTGAAAAAGGTGGGTTTGGTGCTAAAATTGAGAGCTTGTTGCAGAAAAATGAGGCTTTACGTGTGAAAAAGACGGTTTGTGCCCTAAAATTGAGAGCTTGGAGTAGGAAAATGAGGCTTTTAATCTGAAAAAGGAGGTTTGTGCCCTAAAATTGAGATATTGGTGCAGAAAAATGAGGCTTTTCCACCCAAAAAAGGTGGGTTTTACCCTAAAATTGAGAGCTTGTTGCAGAAAAATGAGGCTTTTCAGCAGAAAAAGGTTGTTTCCGCCCTAAAATTGAGAGCTTGGTACAGAAAAATGAGGTTTTTCACCCCAAAAGCGTGGGTTTAGCCCCCATGATAGGGTTTGTGCTGTATAAAAGTAGAGTTAGGGCCCAGGAAACGAGGCACTGCTGCATAAAAGGGAGGTTGTTACCTGTAGAATCAAAACTTTGGATGCCAAAAATTAATCTTTGAGAGGTAAAATGGGGGTTTGTGCCCTAAATTTGAGAGCTTGGAGTAGGAAAATGAGGCTTTTAATCTGAAAAAGGAGGTTTGTGCCCTAAAATTGAGATATTGGTGCAGAAAAATGAGGCTTTTAACCTGAAAAAGGAGGTTTGTGCCCTAAAATTGAGATATTGGTGAAGAAAAATGAGGCTTTTCACCCAAAAATTGAGAGCTTGTCCCTAAAATTGGGAGCTTGGAGTAGGAAAATGAGGCTTTTAATCTTAAAAAGGAGGTTTGTGCCATAAATTGAGATATTGGTGAAGAAAAATGAGGCTTTTAATCTGAAAATTGAGAGCTTGTCCCTAAAATTGAGAGCTTGGTGCAGAAAAATGAGGCTTTTCACCCAAAAAAGGAGAGCTTGTCCATAACATTGAAATATTGGTGCAGAAAAATGAGGCTTTTCAGGTGAAAAAGGTGGGTTTGGTGCTAAAATTGAGAGCTTGGTGCAGAAAAATGAGGCTTTTCTGGTGAAAAGGGCATTTTGTGCCCTAAAATTGCGAGCTTGTTGTAGGAAAATGAGGCTTTTTTACCCGAAAAAGGCAGGTTTTACCCTAAAATTGAGAGCTTGTTGTAGGAAAATGAGGCTTTTTTACCCGAAAAAGGCGGGTTTTACCCTAAAATTGAGAGCTTGTTGTAGGAAAATGAGGCTTTTCAGGTGAAAAAGGCGGGTTTTACCGTAAAATTGAGAGAGTGTTTCCGAAAAATGAGGCTTTTCAGGTGAAAAAGGTGGGTTTGGTGCAGAAAATTGAGAGCTCTGTGCAGAAAAATGAGGCTTTTTCACCCGAAAAAGGCATTTTGTGCCCGAAATTGAGAGCTTGGTGCAGAAAAATGAGGCTTTTCACCCCAAAAACGCGGGTTTAGCCCCCATGATAGGGTTTGTGCTGTAAAAAAGGAGAGGTAGGGCCCTGGAAACGAGGCACTGCTGCATAAAAGGGAGGTTGTTACCTGTAGAATCAAAACTTTGGATGCCAAAAATTAATCTTTGAGAGGTAAAATGGGGGTTTGTGCCCTAAAATTGAGAGCTTGGAGTAGGAAAATGAGGCTTTTAATCTGAAAAAGGAGGTTTGTGCCCTAAAATTGAGATATTGGTGCAGAAAAATGAGGCTTTTAATCTGAAAATTGAGTGCTTGTCCCTAAAATTGAGAGCTTGGTGCAGAAAAATGAGGCTTTTAATCTGAAAAAGGAGGTTTGTGCCCTAAAATTGAGATATTGGTGAAGAAAAATGAGGCTTTTCACCCAAAAATTGAGAGCTTGTCCCTAAAATTGAGAGCTTGGAGTAGGAAAATGAGGCTTTTAATCTGAAAAAAGGAGGTTTGTGCCCTAAAATTGAGATATTGGTGAAGAAAAATGAGGTTTTTCACCCCAAAAGCGTGGGTTTAGCCCCCATGATAGGGTTTGTGCTGTAAAAAAGGAGAGGTAGGGCCCTGGAAACGAGGCACTGCTGCATAAAAGGGAGGTTGTTACCTGTAGAATCAAAACTTTGGATGCCAAAAATTAATCTTTGAGAGGTAAAATGGGGGTTTGTGCCCTAAAATTGAGAGCTTGGAGTAGGAAAATGAGGCTTTTAATCTGAAAAAGGAGGTTTGTGCCCTAAAATTGAGATATTGGTGCAGAAAAATGAGGCTTTTAACCTGAAAAAGGAGGTTTGTGCCCTAAAATTGAGATATTGGTGAAGAAAAATGAGGCTTTTAACCTGAAAAAGGAGGTTTGTGCCCTAAAATTGAGATATTGGTGAAGAAAAATGAGGTTTTTCACCCAAAAATTGAGAGCTTGTCCCTAAAATTGGGAGCTTGGAGTAGGAAAATGAGGCTTTTAATCTGAAAAAGGAGGTTTGTGCCATAAATTGAGATATTGGTGAAGAAAAATGAGGCTTTTAATCTGAAAATTGAGAGCTTGTCCCTAAAATTGAGAGCTTGGTGCAGAAAAATGAGGCTTTTCACCCAAAAAAGGAGAGCTTGTCCATAACATTGAAATATTGGTGCAGAAAAATGAGGCTTTTCAGGTGAAAAAGGTGGGTTTGGTGCTAAAATTGAGAGCTTGGTGCAGAAAAATGAGGCTTTTCTGGTGAAAAGGGCATTTTGTGCCCTAAAATTGCGAGCTTGTTGTAGGAAAATGAGGCTTTTTTACCCGAAAAAGGCAGGTTTTACCCTAAAATTGAGAGCTTGTTGTAGGAAAATGAGGCTTTTTTACCCGAAAAAGGCGGGTTTTACCCTAAAATTGAGAGCTTGTTGTAGGAAAATGAGGCTTTTCAGGTGAAAAAGGCGGGTTTTACCGTAAAATTGAGAGAGTGTTTCCGAAAAATGAAGCTTTTCAGGTGAAAAAGGTGGGTTTGGTGCAGAAAATTGAGAGCTCTGTGCAGAAAAATGAGGCTTTTTCACCCGAAAAAGGCATTTTGTGCCCGAAATTGAGAGCTTGGTGCAGAAAAATGAGGCTTTTCACCCCAAAAACGCGGGTTTAGCCCCCATGATAGGGTTTGTGCTGTAAAAAAGGAGAGGTAGGGCCCTGGAAACGAGGCACTGCTGCATAAAAGGGAGGTTGTTACCTGTAGAATCAAAAGCTTGGATGCCAAAAATTAATCTTTGAGAGGTAAAATGGGGGTTTGTGCCCTAAAATTGAGAGCTTGGAGTAGGAAAATGAGGCTTTTAATCTGAAAAAGGAGGTTTGTGCCCTAAAATTGAGATATTGGTGCAGAAAAATGAGGCTTTTAACCTGAAAAAGGAGGTTTGTGCCCTAAAATTGAGATATTGGTGAAGAAAAATGAGGCTTTTCACCCAAAAATTGAGAGCTTGTCCCTAAAATTGGGAGCTTGGAGTAGGAAAATGAGGCTTTTAATCTTAAAAAGGAGGTTTGTGCCATAAATTGAGATATTGGTGAAGAAAAATGAGGCTTTTAATCTGAAAATTGAGAGCTTGTCCCTAAAATTGAGAGCTTGGTGCAGAAAAATGAGGCTTTTCACCCAAAAAAGGAGAGCTTGTCCATAACATTGAAATATTGGTGCAGAAAAATGAGGCTTTTCAGGTGAAAAAGGTGGGTTTGGTGCTAAAATTGAGAGCTTGGTGCAGAAAAATGAGGCTTTTCTGGTGAAAAGGGCATTTTGTGCCCTAAAATTGCGAGCTTGTTGTAGGAAAATGAGGCTTTTTTACCCGAAAAAGGCAGGTTTTACCCTAAAATTGAGAGCTTGTTGTAGGAAAATGAGGCTTTTTTACCCGAAAAAGGCGGGTTTTACCCTAAAATTGAGAGCTTGTTGTAGGAAAATGAGGCTTTTCAGGTGAAAAAGGCGGGTTTGGTGCAGAAAATTGAGAGCTCTGTGCAGAAAAATGAGGCTTTTTCACCCGAAAAAGGCATTTTGTGCCCGAAATTGAGAGCTTGGTGCAGAAAAATGAGGCTTTTCACCCCAAAAACGCGGGTTTAGCCCCCATGATAGGGTTTGTGCTGTAAAAAAGGAGAGGTAGGGCCCTGGAAACGAGGCACTGCTGCATAAAAGGGAGGTTGTTACCTGTAGAATCAAAACTTTGGATGCCAAAAATTAATCTTTGAGAGGTAAAATGGGGGTTTGTGCCCTAAAATTGAGAGCTTGGAGTAGGAAAATGAGGCTTTTAATCTGAAAACGGAGGTTTGTGCCCTAAAATTGAGATATTGGTGCAGAAAAATGAGGCTTTTAACCTGAAAAAGGAGGTTTGTGCCCTAAAATTGAGATATTGGTGAAGAAAAATGAGGCTTTTCACCCAAAAATTGAGAGCTTGTCCCTAAAATTGGGAGCTTGGAGTAGGAAAATGAGGCTTTTAATCTGAAAAAGAAGGTTTGTGCCATAAATTGAGATATTGGTGAAGAAAAATGAGGCTTTTAATCTGAAAATTGAGAGCTTGTCCCTAAAATTGAGAGCTTGGTGCAGAAAAATGAGGCTTTTCACCCAAAAAAGGAGAGCTTGTCCATAACATTGAAATATTGGTGCAGAAAAATGAGGCTTTTCAGGTGAAAAAGGTGGGTTTGGTGCTAAAATTGAGAGCTTGGTGCAGAAAAATGAGGCTTTTCTGGTGAAAAGGGCATTTTGTGCCCTAAAATTGCGAGCTTGTTGTAGGAAAATGAGGCTTTTTTACCCGAAAAAGGCAGGTTTTACCCTAAAATTGCGAGCTTGTTGTAGGAAAATGAGGCTTTTTTACCCGAAAAAGGCGGGTTTTACCCTAAAATTGCGAGCTTGTTGTAGGAAAATGAGGCTTTTCAGGTGAAAAAGGCGGGTTTTACCGTAAAATTGAGAGAGTGTTTCCGAAAAATGAGGCTTTTCAGGTGAAAAAGGTGGGTTTGGTGCAGAAAATTGAGAGCTCTGTGCAGAAAAATGAGGCTTTTTCACCCGAAAAAGGCATTTTGTGCCCGAAATTGAGAGCTTGGTGCAGAAAAATGAGGCTTTTCACCCCAAAAACGCGGGTTTAGCCCCCATGATAGGGTTTGTGCTGTAAAAAAGGAGAGGTAGGGCCCTGGAAACGAGGCACTGCTGCATAAAAGGGAGGTTGTTACCTGTAGAATCAAAACTTTGGATGCCAAAAATTAATCTTTGAGAGGTAAAATGGGGGTTTGTGCCCTAAAATTGAGAGCTTGGAGTAGGAAAATGAGGCTTTTAATCTGAAAACGGAGGTTTGTGCCCTAAAATTGAGATATTGGTGCAGAAAAATGAGGCTTTTAACCTGAAAAAGGAGGTTTGTGCCCTAAAATTGAGATATTGGTGCAGAAAAATGAGGCTTTTAACCTGAAAAAGGAGGTTTGTGCCCTAAAATTGAGATATTGGTGAAGAAAAATGAGGTTTTTCACCCAAAAATTGAGAGCTTGTCCCTAAAATTGGGAGCTTGGAGTAGGAAAATGAGGCTTTTAATCTTAAAAAGGAGGTTTGTGCCATAAATTGAGATATTGGTGAAGAAAAATGAGGCTTTTAATCTGAAAATTGAGAGCTTGTCCCTAAAATTGAGAGCTTGGTGCAGAAAAATGAGGCTTTTCACCCAAAAAAGGAGAGCTTGTCCATAACATTGAAATATTGGTGCAGAAAAATGAGGCTTTTCAGGTGAAAAAGGTGGGTTTGGTGCTAAAATTGAGAGCTTGGTGCAGAAAAATGAGGCTTTTCTGGTGAAAAGGGCATTTTGTGCCCTAAAATTGCGAGCTTGTTGTAGGAAAATGAGGCTTTTTTACCCGAAAAAGGCAGGTTTTACCCTAAAATTGAGAGCTTGTTGTAGGAAAATGAGGCTTTTTTACCTGAAAAAGGCGGGTTTTACCCTAAAATTGCGAGCTTGTTGTAGGAAAATGAGGCTTTTCAGGTGAAAAAGGCGGGTTTTACCGTAAAATTGAGAGAGTGTTTCCGAAAAATGAAGCTTTTCAGGTGAAAAAGGTGGGTTTGGTGCAGAAAATTGAGAGCTCTGTGCAGAAAAATGAGGCTTTTTCACCCGAAAAAGGCATTTTGTGCCCGAAATTGAGAGCTTGGTGCAGAAAAATGAGGCTTTTCACCCCAAAAACGCGGGTTTAGCCCCCATGATAGGGTTTGTGCTGTAAAAAAGGAGAGGTAGGGCCCTGGAAACGAGGCACTGCTGCATAAAAGGGAGGTTGTTACCTGTAGAATCAAAAGCTTGGATGCCAAAAATTAATCTTTGAGAGGTAAAATGGGGGTTTGTGCCCTAAAATTGAGAGCTTGGAGTAGGAAAATGAGGCTTTTAATCTGAAAAAGGAGGTTTGTGCCCTAAAATTGAGATATTGGTGCAGAAAAATGAGGCTTTTAACCTGAAAAAGGAGGTTTGTGCCCTAAAATTGAGATATTGGTGAAGAAAAATGAGGCTTTTCACCCAAAAATTGAGAGCTTGTCCCTAAAATTGGGAGCTTGGAGTAGGAAAATGAGGCTTTTAATCTTAAAAAGGAGGTTTGTGCCATAAATTGAGATATTGGTGAAGAAAAATGAGGCTTTTAATCTGAAAATTGAGAGCTTGTCCCTAAAATTGAGAGCTTGGTGCAGAAAAATGAGGCTTTTCACCCAAAAAAGGAGAGCTTGTCCATAACATTGAAATATTGGTGCAGAAAAATGAGGCTTTTCAGGTGAAAAAGGTGGGTTTGGTGCTAAAATTGAGAGCTTGGTGCAGAAAAATGAGGCTTTTCTGGTGAAAAGGGCATTTTGTGCCCTAAAATTGCGAGCTTGTTGTAGGAAAATGAGGCTTTTTTACCCGAAAAAGGCAGGTTTTACCCTAAAATTGAGAGCTTGTTGTAGGAAAATGAGGCTTTTTTACCCGAAAAAGGCGGGTTTTACCCTAAAATTGAGAGCTTGTTGTAGGAAAATGAGGCTTTTCAGGTGAAAAAGGCAGGTTTTACCGTAAAATTGAGAGAGTGTTTCCGAAAAATGAGGCTTTTCAGGTGAAAAAGGTGGGTTTGGTGCAGAAAATTGAGAGCTCTGTGCAGAAAAATGAGGCTTTTTCACCCGAAAAAGGCATTTTGTGCCCGAAATTGAGAGCTTGGTGCAGAAAAATGAGGCTTTTCACCCCAAAAACGCGGGTTTAGCCCCCATGATAGGGTTTGTGCTGTAAAAAAGGAGAGGTAGGGCCCTGGAAACGAGGCACTGCTGCATAAAAGGGAGGTTGTTACCTGTAGAATCAAAACTTTGGATGCCAAAAATTAATCTTTGAGAGGTAAAATGGGGGTTTGTGCCCTAAAATTGAGAGCTTGGAGTAGGAAAATGAGGCTTTTAATCTGAAAACGGAGGTTTGTGCCCTAAAATTGAGATATTGGTGCAGAAAAATGAGGCTTTTAACCTGAAAAAGGAGGTTTGTGCCCTAAAATTGAGATATTGGTGAAGAAAAATGAGGCTTTTCACCCAAAAATTGAGAGCTTGTCCCTAAAATTGGGAGCTTGGAGTAGGAAAATGAGGCTTTTAATCTGAAAAAGGAGGTTTGTGCCATAAATTGAGATATTGGTGAAGAAAAATGAGGCTTTTAATCTGAAAATTGAGAGCTTGTCCCTAAAATTGAGAGCTTGGTGCAGAAAAATGAGGCTTTTCACCCAAAAAAGGAGAGCTTGTCCATAACATTGAAATATTGGTGCAGAAAAATGAGGCTTTTCAGGTGAAAAAGGTGGGTTTGGTGCTAAAATTGAGAGCTTGGTGCAGAAAAATGAGGCTTTTCTGGTGAAAAGGGCATTTTGTGCCCTAAAATTGCGAGCTTGTTGTAGGAAAATGAGGCTTTTTTACCCGAAAAAGGCAGGTTTTACCCTAAAATTGAGAGCTTGTTGTAGGAAAATGAGGCTTTTTTACCCGAAAAAGGCGGGTTTTACCCTAAAATTGAGAGCTTGTTGTAGGAAAATGAGGCTTTTCAGGTGAAAAAGGCAGGTTTTACCGTAAAATTGAGAGAGTGTTTCCGAAAAATGAGGCTTTTCAGGTGAAAAAGGTGGGTTTGGTGCAGAAAATTGAGAGCTCTGTGCAGAAAAATGAGGCTTTTTCACCCGAAAAAGGCATTTTGTGCCCGAAATTGAGAGCTTGGTGCAGAAAAATGAGGCTTTTCACCCCAAAAACGCGGGTTTAGCCCCCATGATAGGGTTTGTGCTGTAAAAAAGGAGAGGTAGGGCCCTGGAAACGAGGCACTGCTGCATAAAAGGGAGGTTGTTACCTGTAGAATCAAAACTTTGGATGCCAAAAATTAATCTTTGAGAGGTAAAATGGGGGTTTGTGCCCTAAAATTGAGAGCTTGGAGTAGGAAAATGAGGCTTTTAATCTGAAAACGGAGGTTTGTGCCCTAAAATTGAGATATTGGTGCAGAAAAATGAGGCTTTTAACCTGAAAAAGGAGGTTTGTGCCCTAAAATTGAGATATTGGTGAAGAAAAATGAGGCTTTTCACCCAAAAATTGAGAGCTTGTCCCTAAAATTGGGAGCTTGGAGTAGGAAAATGAGGCTTTTAATCTGAAAAAGGAGGTTTGTGCCATAAATTGAGATATTGGTGAAGAAAAATGAGGCTTTTAATCTGAAAATTGAGAGCTTGTCCCTAAAATTGAGAGCTTGGTGCAGAAAAATGAGGCTTTTCACCCAAAAAAGGAGAGCTTGTCCATAACATTGAAATATTGGTGCAGAAAAATGAGGCTTTTCAGGTGAAAAAGGTGGGTTTGGTGCTAAAATTGAGAGCTTGGTGCAGAAAAATGAGGCTTTTCTGGTGAAAAGGGCATTTTGTGCCCTAAAATTGCGAGCTTGTTGTAGGAAAATGAGGCTTTTTTACCCGAAAAAGGCAGGTTTTACCCTAAAATTGAGAGCTTGTTGTAGGAAAATGAGGCTTTTTTACCCGAAAAAGGCGGGTTTTACCCTAAAATTGAGAGCTTGTTGTAGGAAAATGAGGCTTTTCAGGTGAAAAAGGCAGGTTTTACCGTAAAATTGAGAGAGTGTTTCCGAAAAATGAGGCTTTTCAGGTGAAAAAGGTGGGTTTGGTGCAGAAAATTGAGAGCTCTGTGCAGAAAAATGAGGCTTTTTCACCCGAAAAAGGCATTTTGTGCCCGAAATTGAGAGCTTGGTGCAGAAAAATGAGGCTTTTCACCCCAAAAACGCGGGTTTAGCCCCCATGATAGGGTTTGTGCTGTAAAAAAGGAGAGGTAGGGCCCTGGAAACGAGGCACTGCTGCATAAAAGGGAGGTTGTTACCTGTAGAATCAAAACTTTGGATGCCAAAAATTAATCTTTGAGAGGTAAAATGGGGGTTTGTGCCCTAAAATTGAGAGCTTGGAGTAGGAAAATGAGGCTTTTAATCTGAAAAAGGAGGTTTGTGCCCTAAAATTGAGATATTGGTGCAGAAAAATGAGGCTTTTAACCTGAAAAAGGAGGTTTGTGCCCTAAAATTGAGATATTGGTGAAGAAAAATGAGGCTTTTCACCCAAAAATTGAGAGCTTGTCCCTAAAATTGGGAGCTTGGAGTAGGAAAATGAGGCTTTTAATCTGAAAAAGGAGGTTTGTGCCATAAATTGAGATATTGGTGAAGAAAAATGAGGCTTTTAATCTGAAAATTGAGAGCTTGTCCCTAAAATTGAGAGCTTGGTGCAGAAAAATGAGGCTTTTCACCCAAAAAAGGAGAGCTTGTCCATAACATTGAAATATTGGTGCAGAAAAATGAGGCTTTTCAGGTGAAAAAGGTGGGTTTGGTGCTAAAATTGAGAGCTTGGTGCAGAAAAATGAGGCTTTTCTGGTGAAAAGGGCATTTTGTGCCCTAAAATTGCGAGCTTGTTGTAGGAAAATGAGGCTTTTTTACCCGAAAAAGGCAGGTTTTACCCTAAAATTGAGAGCTTGTTGTAGGAAAATGAGGCTTTTTTACCCGAAAAAGGCGGGTTTTACCCTAAAATTGCGAGCTTGTTGTAGGAAAATGAGGCTTTTCAGGTGAAAAAGGCGGGTTTTACCGTAAAATTGAGAGAGTGTTTCCGAAAAATGAGGCTTTTCAGGTGAAAAAGGTGAGTTTGGTGCAGAAAATTGAGAGCTCTGTGCAGAAAAATGAGGCTTTTTCACCCGAAAAAGGCATTTTGTGCCCGAAATTGAGAGCTTGGTGCAGAAAAATGAGGCTTTTCACCCCAAAAACGCGGGTTTAGCCCCCATGATAGGGTTTGTGCTGTAAAAAAGGAGAGGTAGGGCCCTGGAAACGAGGCACTGCTGCATAAAAGGGAGGTTGTTACCTGTAGAATCAAAACTTTGGATGCCAAAAATTAATCTTTGAGAGGTAAAATGGGGGTTTGTGCCCTAAAATTGAGAGCTTGGAGTAGGAAAATGAGGCTTTTAATCTGAAAAAGGAGGTTTGTGCCCTAAAATTGAGATATTGGTGAAGAAAAATGAGGCTTTTCACCCAAAAATTGAGAGCTTGTCCCTAAAATTGAGAGCTTGGAGTAGGAAAATGAGGCTTTTAATCTGAAAAAGGAGGTTTGTGCCCTAAAATTGAGATATTGGTGAAGAAAAATGAGGCTTTTCACCCAAAAATTGAGAGCTTGTCCCTAAAATTGAGAGCTTGGTGCAGAAAAATGAGGCTTTTCACCCAAAAAAGGAGAGCTTGTCCATAACATTGAAATATTGGTGCAGAAAAATGAGGCTTTTCAGGTGAAAAAGGTGGGTTTGGTGCTAAAATTGAGAGCTTGGTGCAGAAAAATGAGGCTTTTCTGGTGAAAAGGGCATTTTGTGCCCTAAAATTGCGAGCTTGTTGTAGGAAAATGAGGCTTTTTTACCCGAAAAAGGCAGGTTTTACCCTAAAATTGCGAGCTTGTTGTAGGAAAATGAGGCTTTTTTACCCGAAAAAGGCGGGTTTTACCCTAAAATTGAGAGCTTGTTGTAGGAAAATGAGGCTTTTCAGGTGAAAAAGGCAGGTTTTACCGTAAAATTGAGAGAGTGTTTCCGAAAAATGAGGCTTTTCAGGTGAAAAAGGTGGGTTTGGTGCAGAAAATTGAGAGCTCTGTGCAGAAAAATGAGGCTTTTTCACCCGAAAAAGGCATTTTGTGCCCGAAATTGAGAGCTTGGTGCAGAAAAATGAGGCTTTTCACCCCAAAAACGCGGGTTTAGCCCCCATGATAGGGTTTGTGCTGTAAAAAAGGAGAGGTAGGGCCCTGGAAACGAGGCACTGCTGCATAAAAGGGAGGTTGTTACCTGTAGAATCAAAACTTTGGATGCCAAAAATTAATCTTTGAGAGGTAAAATGGGGGTTTGTGCCCTAAAATTGAGAGCTTGGAGTAGGAAAATGAGGCTTTTAATCTGAAAAAGGAGGTTTGTGCCCTAAAATTGAGATATTGGTGCAGAAAAATGAGGCTTTTAACCTGAAAAAGGAGGTTTGTGCCCTAAAATTGAGATATTGGTGAAGAAAAATGAGGCTTTTCACCCAAAAATTGAGAGCTTGTCCCTAAAATTGGGAGCTTGGAGTAGGAAAATGAGGCTTTTAATCTGAAAAAGGAGGTTTGTGCCATAAATTGAGATATTGGTGAAGAAAAATGAGGCTTTTAATCTGAAAATTGAGAGCTTGTCCCTAAAATTGAGAGCTTGGTGCAGAAAAATGAGGCTTTTCACCCAAAAAAGGAGAGCTTGTCCATAACATTGAAATATTGGTGCAGAAAAATGAGGCTTTTCAGGTGAAAAAGGTGGGTTTGGTGCTAAAATTGAGAGCTTGGTGCAGAAAAATGAGGCTTTTCTGGTGAAAAGGGCATTTTGTGCCCTAAAATTGCGAGCTTGTTGTAGGAAAATGAGGCTTTTTTACCCGAAAAAGGCAGGTTTTACCCTAAAATTGAGAGCTTGTTGTAGGAAAATGAGGCTTTTTTACCCGAAAAAGGCGGGTTTTACCCTAAAATTGAGAGCTTGTTGTAGGAAAATGAGGCTTTTCAGGTGAAAAAGGCAGGTTTTACCGTAAAATTGAGAGAGTGTTTCCGAAAAATGAGGCTTTTCAGGTGAAAAAGGTGGGTTTGGTGCAGAAAATTGAGAGCTCTGTGCAGAAAAATGAGGCTTTTTCACCCGAAAAAGGCATTTTGTGCCCGAAATTGAGAGCTTGGTGCAGAAAAATGAGGCTTTTCACCCCAAAAACGCGGGTTTAGCCCCCATGATAGGGTTTGTGCTGTAAAAAAGGAGAGGTAGGGCCCTGGAAACGAGGCACTGCTGCATAAAAGGGAGGTTGTTACCTGTAGAATCAAAACTTTGGATGCCAAAAATTAATCTTTGAGAGGTAAAATGGGGGTTTATGCCCTAAAATTGAGAGCTTGGAGTAGGAAAATGAGGCTTTTAATCTGAAAAAGGAGGTTTGTGCCCTAAAATTGAGATATTGGTGCAGAAAAATGAGGCTTTTAACCTGAAAAAGGAGGTTTGTGCCCTAAAATTGAGATATTGGTGAAGAAAAATGAGGCTTTTCACCCAAAAATTGAGAGCTTGTCCCTAAAATTGGGAGCTTGGAGTAGGAAAATGAGGCTTTTAATCTGAAAAAGGAGGTTTGTGCCATAAATTGAGATATTGGTGAAGAAAAATGAGGCTTTTAATCTGAAAATTGAGAGCTTGTCCCTAAAATTGAGAGCTTGGTGCAGAAAAATGAGGCTTTTCACCCAAAAAAGGAGAGCTTGTCCATAACATTGAAATATTGGTGCAGAAAAATGAGGCTTTTCAGGTGAAAAAGGTGGGTTTGGTGCTAAAATTGAGAGCTTGGTGCAGAAAAATGAGGCTTTTCTGGTGAAAAGGGCATTTTGTGCCCTAAAATTGCGAGCTTGTTGTAGGAAAATGAGGCTTTTTTACCCGAAAAAGGCAGGTTTTACCCTAAAATTGAGAGCTTGTTGTAGGAAAATGAGGCTTTTTTACCCGAAAAAGGCGGGTTTTACCCTAAAATTGAGAGCTTGTTGTAGGAAAATGAGGCTTTTCAGGTGAAAAAGGCGGGTTTTACCGTAAAATTGAGAGAGTGTTTCCGAAAAATGAGGCTTTTCAGGTGAAAAAGGTGGGTTTGGTGCAGAAAATTGAGAGCTCTGTGCAGAAAAATGAGGCTTTTTCACCCGAAAAAGGCATTTTGTGCCCGAAATTGAGAGCTTGGTGCAGAAAAATGAGGCTTTTCACCCCAAAAACGCGGGTTTAGCCCCCATGATAGGGTTTGTGCTGTAAAAAAGGAGAGGTAGGGCCCTGGAAACGAGGCACTGCTGCATAAAAGGGAGGTTGTTACCTGTAGAATCAAAACTTTGGATGCCAAAAATTAATCTTTGAGAGGTAAAATGGGGGTTTGTGCCCTAAAATTGAGAGCTTGGAGTAGGAAAATGAGGCTTTTAATCTGAAAACGGAGGTTTGTGCCCTAAAATTGAGATATTGGTGCAGAAAAATGAGGCTTTTAACCTGAAAAAGGAGGTTTGTGCCCTAAAATTGAGATATTGGTGAAGAAAAATGAGGCTTTTCACCCAAAAATTGAGAGCTTGTCCCTAAAATTGGGAGCTTGGAGTAGGAAAATGAGGCTTTTAATCTGAAAAAGGAGGTTTGTGCCATAAATTGAGATATTGGTGAAGAAAAATGAGGCTTTTAATCTGAAAATTGAGAGCTTGTCCCTAAAATTGAGAGCTTGGTGCAGAAAAATGAGGCTTTTCACCCAAAAAAGGAGAGCTTGTCCATAACATTGAAATATTGGTGCAGAAAAATGAGGCTTTTCAGGTGAAAAAGGTGGGTTTGGTGCTAAAATTGAGAGCTTGGTGCAGAAAAATGAGGCTTTTCTGGTGAAAAGGGCATTTTGTGCCCTAAAATTGCGAGCTTGTTGTAGGAAAATGAGGCTTTTTTACCCGAAAAAGGCAGGTTTTACCCTAAAATTGAGAGCTTGTTGTAGGAAAATGAGGCTTTTTTACCCGAAAAAGGCGGGTTTTACCCTAAAATTGAGAGCTTGTTGTAGGAAAATGAGGCTTTTCAGGTGAAAAAGGCGGGTTTTACCGTAAAATTGAGAGAGTGTTTCCGAAAAATGAGGCTTTTCAGGTGAAAAAGGTGGGTTTGGTGCAGAAAATTGAGAGCTCTGTGCAGAAAAATGAGGCTTTTTCACCCGAAAAAGGCATTTTGTGCCCGAAATTGAGAGCTTGGTGCAGAAAAATGAGGCTTTTCACCCCAAAAACGCGGGTTTAGCCCCCATGATAGGGTTTGTGCTGTAAAAAAGGAGAGGTAGGGCCCTGGAAACGAGGCACTGCTGCATAAAAGGGAGGTTGTTACCTGTAGAATCAAAACTTTGGATGCCAAAAATTAATCTTTGAGAGGTAAAATGGGGGTTTGTGCCCTAAAATTGAGAGCTTGGAGTAGGAAAATGAGGCTTTTAATCTGAAAAAGGAGGTTTGTGCCCTAAAATTGAGATATTGGTGAAGAAAAATGAGGCTTTTCACCCAAAAATTGAGAGCTTGTCCCTAAAATTGAGAGCTTGGAGTAGGAAAATGAGGCTTTTAATCTGAAAAAGGAGGTTTGTGCCCTAAAATTGAGATATTGGTGAAGAAAAATGAGGCTTTTCACCCAAAAATTGAGAGCTTGTCCCTAAAATTGAGAGCTTGGTGCAGAAAAATGAGGCTTTTCACCCAAAAAAGGAGAGCTTGTCCATAACATTGAAATATTGGTGCAGAAAAATGAGGCTTTTCAGGTGAAAAAGGTGGGTTTGGTGCTAAAATTGAGAGCTTGGTGCAGAAAAATGAGGCTTTTCTGGTGAAAAGGGCATTTTGTGCCCTAAAATTGCGAGCTTGTTGTAGGAAAATGAGGCTTTTTTACCCGAAAAAGGCAGGTTTTACCCTAAAATTGAGAGCTTGTTGTAGGAAAATGAGGCTTTTTTACCCGAAAAAGGCGGGTTTTACCCTAAAATTGAGAGCTTGTTGTAGGAAAATGAGGCTTTTCAGGTGAAAAAGGCAGGTTTTACCGTAAAATTGAGAGAGTGTTTCCGAAAAATGAGGCTTTTCAGGTGAAAAAGGTGGGTTTGGTGCAGAAAATTGAGAGCTCTGTGCAGAAAAATGAGGCTTTTTCACCCGAAAAAGGCATTTTGTGCCCGAAATTGAGAGCTTGGTGCAGAAAAATGAGGCTTTTCACCCCAAAAACGCGGGTTTAGCCCCCATGATAGGGTTTGTGCTGTAAAAAAGGAGAGGTAGGGCCCTGGAAACGAGGCACTGCTGCATAAAAGGGAGGTTGTTACCTGTAGAATCAAAACTTTGGATGCCAAAAATTAATCTTTGAGAGGTAAAATGGGGGTTTGTGCCCTAAAATTGAGAGCTTGGAGTAGGAAAATGAGGCTTTTAATCTGAAAACGGAGGTTTGTGCCCTAAAATTGAGATATTGGTGCAGAAAAATGAGGCTTTTAACCTGAAAAAGGAGGTTTGTGCCCTAAAATTGAGATATTGGTGAAGAAAAATGAGGCTTTTCACCCAAAAATTGAGAGCTTGTCCCTAAAATTGGGAGCTTGGAGTAGGAAAATGAGGCTTTTAATCTGAAAAAGGAGGTTTGTGCCATAAATTGAGATATTGGTGAAGAAAAATGAGGCTTTTAATCTGAAAATTGAGAGCTTGTCCCTAAAATTGAGAGCTTGGTGCAGAAAAATGAGGCTTTTCACCCAAAAAAGGAGAGCTTGTCCATAACATTGAAATATTGGTGCAGAAAAATGAGGCTTTTCAGGTGAAAAAGGTGGGTTTGGTGCTAAAATTGAGAGCTTGGTGCAGAAAAATGAGGCTTTTCTGGTGAAAAGGGCATTTTGTGCCCTAAAATTGCGAGCTTGTTGTAGGAAAATGAGGCTTTTTTACCCGAAAAAGGCAGGTTTTACCCTAAAATTGAGAGCTTGTTGTAGGAAAATGAGGCTTTTTTACCCGAAAAAGGCGGGTTTTACCCTAAAATTGAGAGCTTGTTGTAGGAAAATGAGGCTTTTCAGGTGAAAAAGGCGGGTTTTACCGTAAAATTGAGAGAGTGTTTCCGAAAAATGAGGCTTTTCAGGTGAAAAAGGTGGGTTTGGTGCAGAAAATTGAGAGCTCTGTGCAGAAAAATGAGGCTTTTTCACCCGAAAAAGGCATTTTGTGCCCGAAATTGAGAGCTTGGTGCAGAAAAATGAGGCTTTTCACCCCAAAAACGCGGGTTTAGCCCCCATGATAGGGTTTGTGCTGTAAAAAAGGAGAGGTAGGGCCCTGGAAACGAGGCACTGCTGCATAAAAGGGAGGTTGTTACCTGTAGAATCAAAACTTTGGATGCCAAAAATTAATCTTTGAGAGGTAAAATGGGGGTTTGTGCCCTAAAATTGAGAGCTTGGAGTAGGAAAATGAGGCTTTTAATCTGAAAACGGAGGTTTGTGCCCTAAAATTGAGATATTGGTGCAGAAAAATGAGGCTTTTAACCTGAAAAAGGAGGTTTGTGCCCTAAAATTGAGATATTGGTGAAGAAAAATGAGGCTTTTCACCCAAAAATTGAGAGCTTGTCCCTAAAATTGGGAGCTTGGAGTAGGAAAATGAGGCTTTTAATCTGAAAAAGGAGGTTTGTGCCATAAATTGAGATATTGGTGAAGAAAAATGAGGCTTTTAATCTGAAAATTGAGAGCTTGTCCCTAAAATTGAGAGCTTGGTGCAGAAAAATGAGGCTTTTCACCCAAAAAAGGAGAGCTTGTCCATAACATTGAAATATTGGTGCAGAAAAATGAGGCTTTTCAGGTGAAAAAGGTGGGTTTGGTGCTAAAATTGAGAGCTTGGTGCAGAAAAATGAGGCTTTTCTGGTGAAAAGGGCATTTTGTGCCCTAAAATTGCGAGCTTGTTGTAGGAAAATGAGGCTTTTTTACCCGAAAAAGGCAGGTTTTACCCTAAAATTGAGAGCTTGTTGTAGGAAAATGAGGCTTTTTTACCCGAAAAAGGCGGGTTTTACCCTAAAATTGAGAGCTTGTTGTAGGAAAATGAGGCTTTTCAGGTGAAAAAGG
The DNA here is from genome assembly GCF_047716275.1 of Strix uralensis. Classification (NCBI taxonomy): domain Eukaryota; kingdom Metazoa; phylum Chordata; class Aves; order Strigiformes; family Strigidae; genus Strix; species Strix uralensis. Next base: position 7,970,085 of record NC_133972.1, on the reverse strand, counting down.
CGGGTTTTACCGTAAAATTGAGAGAGTGTTTCCGAAAAATGAGGCTTTTCAGGTGAAAAAGGTGGGTTTGGTGCAGAAAATTGAGAGCTCTGTGCAGAAAAATGAGGCTTTTTCACCCGAAAAAGGCATTTTGTGCCCGAAATTGAGAGCTTGGTGCAGAAAAATGAGGCTTTTCACCCCAAAAACGCGGGTTTAGCCCCCATGATAGGGTTTGTGCTGTAAAAAAGGAGAGGTAGGGCCCTGGAAACGAGGCACTGCTGCATAAAAGGGAGGTTGTTACCTGTAGAATCAAAACTTTGGATGCCAAAAATTAATCTTTGAGAGGTAAAATGGGGGTTTGTGCCCTAAAATTGAGAGCTTGGAGTAGGAAAATGAGGCTTTTAATCTGAAAAAGGAGGTTTGTGCCCTAAAATTGAGATATTGGTGAAGAAAAATGAGGCTTTTCACCCAAAAATTGAGAGCTTGTCCCTAAAATTGGGAGCTTGGAGTAGGAAAATGAGGCTTTTAATCTGAAAAAGGAGGTTTGTGCCATAAATTGAGATATTGGTGAAGAAAAATGAGGCTTTTCACCCAAAAATTGAGAGCTTGTCCCTAAAATTGAGAGCTTGGTGCAGAAAAATGAGGCTTTTCACCCAAAAAAGGAGAGCTTGTCCATAACATTGAAATATTGGTGCAGAAAAATGAGGCTTTTCAGGTGAAAAAGGTGGGTTTGGTGCTAAAATTGAGAGCTTGGTGCAGAAAAATGAGGCTTTTCTGGTGAAAAGGGCATTTTGTGCCCTAAAATTGCGAGCTTGTTGTAGGAAAATGAGGCTTTTTTACCCGAAAAAGGCAGGTTTTACCCTAAAATTGAGAGCTTGTTGTAGGAAAATGAGGCTTTTTTACCCGAAAAAGGCGGGTTTTACCCTAAAATTGAGAGCTTGTTGTAGGAAAATGAGGCTTTTCAGGTGAAAAAGGCGGGTTTTACCGTAAAATTGAGAGAGTGTTTCCGAAAAATGAGGCTTTTCAGGTGAAAAAGGTGGGTTTGGTGCAGAAAATTGAGAGCTCTGTGCAGAAAAATGAGGCTTTTTCACCCGAAAAAGGCATTTTGTGCCCGAAATTGAGAGCTTGGTGCAGAAAAATGAGGCTTTTCACCCCAAAAACGCGGGTTTAGCCCCCATGATAGGGTTTGTGCTGTAAAAAAGGAGAGGTAGGGCCCTGGAAACGAGGCACTGCTGCATAAAAGGGAGGTTGTTACCTGTAGAATCAAAACTTTGGATGCCAAAAATTAATCTTTGAGAGGTAAAATGGGGGTTTGTGCCCTAAAATTGAGAGCTTGGAGTAGGAAAATGAGGCTTTTAATCTGAAAACGGAGGTTTGTGCCCTAAAATTGAGATATTGGTGCAGAAAAATGAGGCTTTTAACCTGAAAAAGGAGGTTTGTGCCCTAAAATTGAGATATTGGTGAAGAAAAATGAGGCTTTTCACCCAAAAATTGAGAGCTTGTCCCTAAAATTGGGAGCTTGGAGTAGGAAAATGAGGCTTTTAATCTTAAAAAGGAGGTTTGTGCCATAAATTGAGATATTGGTGAAGAAAAATGAGGCTTTTAATCTGAAAATTGAGAGCTTGTCCCTAAAATTGAGAGCTTGGTGCAGAAAAATGAGGCTTTTCACCCAAAAAAGGAGAGCTTGTCCATAACATTGAAATATTGGTGCAGAAAAATGAGGCTTTTCAGGTGAAAAAGGTGGGTTTGGTGCTAAAATTGAGAGCTTGGTGCAGAAAAATGAGGCTTTTCTGGTGAAAAGGGCATTTTGTGCCCTAAAATTGCGAGCTTGTTGTAGGAAAATGAGGCTTTTTTACCCGAAAAAGGCAGGTTTTACCCTAAAATTGCGAGCTTGTTGTAGGAAAATGAGGCTTTTTTACCCGAAAAAGGCGGGTTTTACCCTAAAATTGAGAGCTTGTTGTAGGAAAATGAGGCTTTTCAGGTGAAAAAGGCGGGTTTTACCGTAAAATTGAGAGAGTGTTTCCGAAAAATGAGGCTTTTCAGGTGAAAAAGGTGGGTTTGGTGCAGAAAATTGAGAGCTCTGTGCAGAAAAATGAGGCTTTTTCACCCGAAAAAGGCATTTTGTGCCCGAAATTGAGAGCTTGGTGCAGAAAAATGAGGCTTTTCACCCCAAAAACGCGGGTTTAGCCCCCATGATAGGGTTTGTGCTGTAAAAAAGGAGAGGTAGGGCCCTGGAAACGAGGCACTGCTGCATAAAAGGGAGGTTGTTACCTGTAGAATCAAAACTTTGGATGCCAAAAATTAATCTTTGAGAGGTAAAATGGGGGTTTGTGCCCTAAAATTGAGAGCTTGGAGTAGGAAAATGAGGCTTTTAATCTGAAAAAGGAGGTTTGTGCCCTAAAATTGAGATATTGGTGAAGAAAAATGAGGCTTTTCACCCAAAAATTGAGAGCTTGTCCCTAAAATTGAGAGCTTGGAGTAGGAAAATGAGGCTTTTAATCTGAAAAAGGAGGTTTGTGCCCTAAAATTGAGATATTGGTGAAGAAAAATGAGGCTTTTCACCCAAAAATTGAGAGCTTGTCCCTAAAATTGAGAGCTTGGTGCAGAAAAATGAGGCTTTTCACCCAAAAATTGAGAGATTGTCCCTAAAATTGAGAGCTTGGAGTAGGAAAATGAGGCTTTTAATCTGAAAACGGAGGTTTGTGCCCTAAAATTGAGATATTGGTGCAGAAAAATGAGGCTTTTCCACCCAAAAAAGGTGGGTTTTACCCTAAAATTGAGAGCTTGGTGAAGAAAAATGATTCTTTTCACCCGCAGAAATGCGGTTTCTGCCCTAAAATGGAGAGCTTGGTACAGAAAAATGAGGCTTTTCATCTGAAAAATGCAGGTTTGGCCTTAAAATTGCGCTATTGGTGCAGAAAAATGAGGCTTTTCACCCAAAAAAGGGAGCTTGTCCATAACATTGAAATATTGGTGCAGAAAAATGAGGCTTTTTAGGTGAAAAAGGTGGGTTTGGTGCTAAAATTGAGAGCTTGTTGCAGAAAAATGAGGCTTTACGTGTGAAAAAGACGGTTTGTGCCCTAAAATTGAGAGCTTGGAGTAGGAAAATGAGGCTTTTAATCTGAAAAAGGAGGTTTGTGCCCTAAAATTGAGATATTGGTGCAGAAAAATGAGGCTTTTCCACCCAAAAAAGGTGGGTTTTACCCTAAAATTGAGAGCTTGTTGCAGAAAAATGAGGCTTTTCAGCAGAAAAAGGTTGTTTCCGCCCTAAAATTGAGAGCTTGGTACAGAAAAATGAGGTTTTTCACCCCAAAAGCGTGGGTTTAGCCCCCATGATAGGGTTTGTGCTGTATAAAAGTAGAGTTAGGGCCCAGGAAACGAGGCACTGCTGCATAAAAGGGAGGTTGTTACCTGTAGAATCAAAACTTTGGATGCCAAAAATTAATCTTTGAGAGGTAAAATGGGGGTTTGTGCCCTAAATTTGAGAGCTTGGAGTAGGAAAATGAGGCTTTTAATCTGAAAAAGGAGGTTTGTGCCCTAAAATTGAGATATTGGTGCAGAAAAATGAGGCTTTTAACCTGAAAAAGGAGGTTTGTGCCCTAAAATTGAGATATTGGTGAAGAAAAATGAGGCTTTTCACCCAAAAATTGAGAGCTTGTCCCTAAAATTGGGAGCTTGGAGTAGGAAAATGAGGCTTTTAATCTTAAAAAGGAGGTTTGTGCCATAAATTGAGATATTGGTGAAGAAAAATGAGGCTTTTAATCTGAAAATTGAGAGCTTGTCCCTAAAATTGAGAGCTTGGTGCAGAAAAATGAGGCTTTTCACCCAAAAAAGGAGAGCTTGTCCATAACATTGAAATATTGGTGCAGAAAAATGAGGCTTTTCAGGTGAAAAAGGCAGGTTTTACCCTAAAATTGAGAGTTTGGTGCAGAAAAATGAGGCTTTTCTGGTGAAAAGGGCATTTTGTGCCCTAAAATTGCGAGCTTGTTGTAGGAAAATGAGGCTTTTTTACCCGAAAAAGGCAGGTTTTACCCTAAAATTGAGAGCTTGTTGTAGGAAAATGAGGCTTTTTTACCCGAAAAAGGCGGGTTTTACCCTAAAATTGAGAGCTTGTTGTAGGAAAATGAGGCTTTTCAGGTGAAAAAGGCGGGTTTTACCGTAAAATTGAGAGAGTGTTTCCGAAAAATGAGGCTTTTCAGGTGAAAAAGGTGGGTTTGGTGCAGAAAATTGAGAGCTCTGTGCAGAAAAATGAGGCTTTTTCACCCGAAAAAGGCATTTTGTGCCCGAAATTGAGAGCTTGGTGCAGAAAAATGAGGCTTTTCACCCCAAAAACGCGGGTTTAGCCCCCATGATAGGGTTTGTGCTGTAAAAAAGGAGAGGTAGGGCCCTGGAAACGAGGCACTGCTGCATAAAAGGGAGGTTGTTACCTGTAGAATCAAAACTTTGGATGCCAAAAATTAATCTTTGAGAGGTAAAATGGGGGTTTGTGCCCTAAAATTGAGAGCTTGGAGTAGGAAAATGAGGCTTTTAATATGAAAACGGAGGTTTGTGCCCTAAAATTGAGATATTGGTGAAGAAAAATGAGGCTTTTAATCTGAAAATTGAGTGCTTGTCCCTAAAATTGAGAGCTTGGTGCAGAAAAATGAGGCTTTTAATCTGAAAAAGGAGGTTTGTGCCCTAAAATTGAGATATTGGTGAAGAAAAATGAGGCTTTTCACCCAAAAATTGAGAGCTTGTCCCTAAAATTGAGAGCTTGGAGTAGGAAAATGAGGCTTTTAATCTGAAAAAGGAGGTTTGTGCCCTAAAATTGAGATATTGGTGAAGAAAAATGAGGTTTTTCACCCCAAAAGCGTGGGTTTAGCCCCCATGATAGGGTTTGTGCTGTAAAAAAGGAGAGGTAGGGCCCTGGAAACTAGGCACTGCTGCATAAAAGGGAGGTTGTTACCTGTAGAATCAAAACTTTGGATGCCAAAAATTAATCTTTGAGAGGTAAAATGGGGGTTTGTGCCCTAAAATTGAGAGCTTGGAGTAGGAAAATGAGGCTTTTAATCTGAAAAAGGAGGTTTGTGCCCTAAAATTGAGATATTGGTGCAGAAAAATGAGGCTTTTAACCTGAAAAAGGAGGTTTGTGCCCTAAAATTGAGATATTGGTGCAGAAAAATGAGGCTTTTAACCTGAAAAAGGAGGTTTGTGCCCTAAAATTGAGATATTGGTGAAGAAAAATGAGGCTTTTCACCCAAAAATTGAGAGCTTGTCCCTAAAATTGGGAGCTTGGAGTAGGAAAATGAGGCTTTTAATCTTAAAAAGGAGGTTTGTGCCATAAATTGAGATATTGGTGAAGAAAAATGAGGCTTTTAATCTGAAAATTGAGAGCTTGTCCCTAAAATTGAGAGCTTGGTGCAGAAAAATGAGGCTTTTCACCCAAAAAAGGAGAGCTTGTCCATAACATTGAAATATTGGTGCAGAAAAATGAGGCTTTTCAGGTGAAAAAGGTGGGTTTGGTGCTAAAATTGAGAGCTTGGTGCAGAAAAATGAGGCTTTTCTGGTGAAAAGGGCATTTTGTGCCCTAAAATTGCGAGCTTGTTGTAGGAAAATGAGGCTTTTTTACCCGAAAAAGGCAGGTTTTACCCTAAAATTGAGAGCTTGTTGTAGGAAAATGAGGCTTTTTCACCCGAAAAAGGCATTTTGTGCCCGAAATTGAGAGCTTGGTGCAGAAAAATGAGGCTTTTCACCCCAAAAACGCGGGTTTAGCCCCCATGATAGGGTTTGTGCTGTAAAAAAGGAGAGGTAGGGCCCTGGAAACGAGGCACTGCTGCATAAAAGGGAGGTTGTTACCTGTAGAATCAAAACTTTGGATGCCAAAAATTAATCTTTGAGAGGTAAAATGGGGGTTTGTGCCCTAAAATTGAGAGCTTGGAGTAGGAAAATGAGGCTTTTAATCTGAAAAAGGAGGTTTGTGCCCTAAAATTGAGATATTGGTGAAGAAAAATGAGGCTTTTCACCCAAAAATTGAGAGCTTGTCCCTAAAATTGAGAGCTTGGAGTAGGAAAATGAGGCTTTTAATCTGAAAAAGGAGGTTTGTGCCCTAAAATTGAGATATTGGTGAAGAAAAATGAGGCTTTTCACCCAAAAATTGAGAGCTTGTCCCTAAAATTGAGAGCTTGGTGCAGAAAAATGAGGCTTTTCACCCAAAAATTGAGAGATTGTCCCTAAAATTGAGAGCTTGGAGTAGGAAAATGAGGCTTTTAATCTGAAAAAGGAGGTTTGTGCCCTAAAATTGAGATATTGGTGCAGAAAAATGAGGCTTTTCCACCCAAAAAAGGTGGGGTTTACCCTAAAATTGAGAGCTTGGTGAAGAAAAATGATTCTTTTCACCCGCAGAAATGCGGTTTCTGCCCTAAAATGGAGAGCTTGGTACAGAAAAATGAGGCTTTTCATCTGAAAAATGCAGGTTTGGCCTTAAAATTGCGCTATTGGTGCAGAAAAATGAGGCTTTTCACCCAAAAAAGGGAGCTTGTCCATAACATTGAAATATTGGTGCAGAAAAATGAGGCTTTTCAGGTGAAAAAGGTGGGTTTGGTGCTAAAATTGAGAGCTTGTTGCAGAAAAATGAGGCTTTACGTGTGAAAAAGACGGTTTGTGCCCTAAAATTGAGAGCTTGGAGTAGGAAAATGAGGCTTTTAATCTGAAAAAGGAGGTTTGTGCCCTAAAATTGAGATATTGGTGCAGAAAAATGAGGCTTTTCCACCCAAAAAAGGTGGGTTTTACCCTAAAATTGAGAGCTTGTTGCAGAAAAATGAGGCTTTTCAGCAGAAAAAGGTTGTTTCCGCCCTAAAATTGAGAGCTTGGTACAGAAAAATGAGGTTTTTCACCCCAAAAGCGTGGGTTTAGCCCCCATGATAGGGTTTGTGCTGTATAAAAGTAGAGTTAGGGCCCAGGAAACGAGGCACTGCTGCATAAAAGGGAGGTTGTTACCTGTAGAATCAAAACTTTGGATGCCAAAAATTAATCTTTGAGAGGTAAAATGGGGGTTTGTGCCCTAAAATTGAGAGCTTGGAGTAGGAAAATGAGGCTTTTAATCTGAAAAAGGAGGTTTGTGCCCTAAAATTGAGATATTGGTGCAGAAAAATGAGGCTTTTAACCTGAAAAAGGAGGTTTGTGCCCTAAAATTGAGATATTGGTGAAGAAAAATGAGGCTTTTCACCCAAAAATTGAGAGCTTGTCCCTAAAATTGGGAGCTTGGAGTAGGAAAATGAGGCTTTTAATCTTAAAAAGGAGGTTTGTGCCATAAATTGAGATATTGGTGAAGAAAAATGAGGCTTTTAATCTGAAAATTGAGAGCTTGTCCCTAAAATTGAGAGCTTGGTGCAGAAAAATGAGGCTTTTCACCCAAAAAAGGAGAGCTTGTCCATAACATTGAAATATTGGTGCAGAAAAATGAGGCTTTTCAGGTGAAAAAGGCAGGTTTTACCCTAAAATTGAGAGTTTGGTGCAGAAAAATGAGGCTTTTCTGGTGAAAAGGGCATTTTGTGCCCTAAAATTGCGAGCTTGTTGTAGGAAAATGAGGCTTTTTTACCCGAAAAAGGCAGGTTTTACCCTAAAATTGAGAGCTTGTTGTAGGAAAATGAGGCTTTTTTACCCGAAAAAGGCGGGTTTTACCCTAAAATTGAGAGCTTGTTGTAGGAAAATGAGGCTTTTCAGGTGAAAAAGGCGGGTTTTACCGTAAAATTGAGAGAGTGTTTCCGAAAAATGAGGCTTTTCAGGTGAAAAAGGTGGGTTTGGTGCAGAAAATTGAGAGCTCTGTGCAGAAAAATGAGGCTTTTTCACCCGAAAAAGGCATTTTGTGCCCGAAATTGAGAGCTTGGTGCAGAAAAATGAGGCTTTTCACCCCAAAAACGCGGGTTTAGCCCCCATGATAGGGTTTGTGCTGTAAAAAAGGAGAGGTAGGGCCCTGGAAACGAGGCACTGCTGCATAAAAGGGAGGTTGTTACCTGTAGAATCAAAACTTTGGATGCCAAAAATTAATCTTTGAGAGGTAAAATGGGGGTTTGTGCCCTAAAATTGAGAGCTTGGAGTAGGAAAATGAGGCTTTTAATCTGAAAACGGAGGTTTGTGCCCTAAAATTGAGATATTGGTGAAGAAAAATGAGGCTTTTAACCTGAAAAAGGAGGTTTGTGCCCTAAAATTGAGATATTGGTGCAGAAAAATGAGGCTTTTAACCTGAAAAAGGAGGTTTGTGCCCTAAAATTGAGATATTGGTGAAGAAAAATGAGGCTTTTCACCCAAAAATTGAGAGCTTGTCCCTAAAATTGGGAGCTTGGAGTAGGAAAATGAGGCTTTTAATCTTAAAAAGGAGGTTTGTGCCATAAATTGAGATATTGGTGAAGAAAAATGAGGCTTTTAATCTGAAAATTGAGAGCTTGTCCCTAAAATTGAGAGCTTGGTGCAGAAAAATGAGGCTTTTAATCTGAAAAAGGAGGTTTGTGCCCTAAAATTGAGATATTGGTGAAGAAAAATGAGGCTTTTCACCCAAAAATTGAGAGCTTGTCCCTAAAATTGAGAGCTTGGAGTAGGAAAATGAGGCTTTTAATCTGAAAAAGGAGGTTTGTGCCCTAAAATTGAGATATTGGTGAAGAAAAATGAGGTTTTTCACCCCAAAAGCGTGGGTTTAGCCCCCATGATAGGGTTTGTGCTGTAAAAAAGGAGAGGTAGGGCCCTGGAAACGAGGCACTGCTGCATAAAAGGGAGGTTGTTACCTGTAGAATCAAAACTTTGGATGCCAAAAATTAATCTTTGAGAGGTAAAATGGGGGTTTGTGCCCTAAAATTGAGAGCTTGGAGTAGGAAAATGAGGCTTTTAATCTGAAAAAGGAGGTTTGTGCCCTAAAATTGAGATATTGGTGCAGAAAAATGAGGCTTTTAACCTGAAAAAGGAGGTTTGTGCCCTAAAATTGAGATATTGGTGCAGAAAAATGAGGCTTTTAACCTGAAAAAGGAGGTTTGTGCCCTAAAATTGAGATATTGGTGAAGAAAAATGAGGCTTTTCACCCAAAAATTGAGAGCTTGTCCCTAAAATTGGGAGCTTGGAGTAGGAAAATGAGGCTTTTAATCTTAAAAAGGAGGTTTGTGCCATAAATTGAGATATTGGTGAAGAAAAATGAGGCTTTTAATCTGAAAATTGAGAGCTTGTCCCTAAAATTGAGAGCTTGGTGCAGAAAAATGAGGCTTTTCACCCAAAAAAGGAGAGCTTGTCCATAACATTGAAATATTGGTGCAGAAAAATGAGGCTTTTCAGGTGAAAAAGGTGGGTTTGGTGCTAAAATTGAGAGCTTGGTGCAGAAAAATGAGGCTTTTCTGGTGAAAAGGGCATTTTGTGCCCTAAAATTGCGAGCTTGTTGTAGGAAAATGAGGCTTTTTTACCCGAAAAAGGCAGGTTTTACCCTAAAATTGAGAGCTTGTTGTAGGAAAATGAGGCTTTTTTACCCGAAAAAGGCGGGTTTTACCCTAAAATTGCGAGCTTGTTGTAGGAAAATGAGGCTTTTCAGGTGAAAAAGGCGGGTTTTACCGTAAAATTGAGAGAGTGTTTCCGAAAAATGAGGCTTTTCAGGTGAAAAAGGTGGGTTTGGTGCAGAAAATTGAGAGCTCTGTGCAGAAAAATGAGGCTTTTTCACCCGAAAAAGGCATTTTGTGCCCGAAATTGAGAGCTTGGTGCAGAAAAATGAGGCTTTTCACCCCAAAAACGCGGGTTTAGCCCCCATGATAGGGTTTGTGCTGTAAAAAAGGAGAGGTAGGGCCCTGGAAACGAGGCACTGCTGCATAAAAGGGAGGTTGTTACCTGTAGAATCAAAACTTTGGATGCCAAAAATTAATCTTTGAGAGGTAAAATGGGGGTTTGTGCCCTAAAATTGAGAGCTTGGAGTAGGAAAATGAGGCTTTTAATCTGAAAACGGAGGTTTGTGCCCTAAAATTGAGATATTGGTGCAGAAAAATGAGGCTTTTAACCTGAAAAAGGAGGTTTGTGCCCTAAAATTGAGATATTGGTGAAGAAAAATGAGGCTTTTCACCCAAAAATTGAGAGCTTGTCCCTAAAATTGGGAGCTTGGAGTAGGAAAATGAGGCTTTTAATCTGAAAAAGGAGGTTTGTGCCATAAATTGAGATATTGGTGAAGAAAAATGAGGCTTTTAATCTGAAAATTGAGAGCTTGTCCCTAAAATTGAGAGCTTGGTGCAGAAAAATGAGGCTTTTCACCCAAAAAAGGAGAGCTTGTCCATAACATTGAAATATTGGTGCAGAAAAATGAGGCTTTTCAGGTGAAAAAGGTGGGTTTGGTGCTAAAATTGAGAGCTTGGTGCAGAAAAATGAGGCTTTTCTGGTGAAAAGGGCATTTTGTGCCCTAAAATTGCGAGCTTGTTGTAGGAAAATGAGGCTTTTTTACCCGAAAAAGGCAGGTTTTACCCTAAAATTGAGAGCTTGTTGTAGGAAAATGAGGCTTTTTTACCCGAAAAAGGCGGGTTTTACCCTAAAATTGAGAGCTTGTTGTAGGAAAATGAGGCTTTTCAGGTGAAAAAGGCGGGTTTTACCATAAAATTGAGAGAGTGTTTCCGAAAAATGAGGCTTTTCAGGTGAAAAAGGTGGGTTTGGTGCAGAAAATTGAGAGCTCTGTGCAGAAAAATGAGGCTTTTTCACCCGAAAAAGGCATTTTGTGCCCGAAATTGAGAGCTTGGTGCAGAAAAATGAGGCTTTTCACCCCAAAAACGCGGGTTTAGCCCCCATGATAGGGTTTGTGCTGTAAAAAAGGAGAGGTAGGGCCCTGGAAACGAGGCACTGCTGCATAAAAGGGAGGTTGTTACCTGTAGAATCAAAACTTTGGATGCCAAAAATTAATCTTTGAGAGGTAAAATGGGGGTTTGTGCCCTAAAATTGAGAGCTTGGAGTAGGAAAATGAGGCTTTTAATCTGAAAACGGAGGTTTGTGCCCTAAAATTGAGATATTGGTGCAGAAAAATGAGGCTTTTCCACCCAAAAAAGGTGGGTTTTACCCTAAAATTGAGAGCTTGGTGAAGAAAAATGATTCTTTTCACCCGCAGAAATGCGGTTTCTGCCCTAAAATGGAGAGCTTGGTACAGAAAAATGAGGCTTTTCATCTGAAAAATGCAGGTTTGGCCTTAAAATTGCGCTATTGGTGCAGAAAAATGAGGCTTTTCACCCAAAAAAGGGAGCTTGTCCATAACATTGAAATATTGGTGCAGAAAAATGAGGCTTTTTAGGTGAAAAAGGTGGGTTTGGTGCTAAAATTGAGAGCTTGTTGCAGAAAAATGAGGCTTTACGTGTGAAAAAGACGGTTTGTGCCCTAAAATTGAGAGCTTGGAGTAGGAAAATGAGGCTTTTAATCTGAAAAAGGAGGTTTGTGCCCTAAAATTGAGATATTGGTGCAGAAAAATGAGGCTTTTCCACCCAAAAAAGGTGGGTTTTACCCTAAAATTGAGAGCTTGTTGCAGAAAAATGAGGCTTTTCAGCAGAAAAAGGTTGTTTCCGCCCTAAAATTGAGAGCTTGGTACAGAAAAATGAGGTTTTTCACCCCAAAAGCGTGGGTTTAGCCCCCATGATAGGGTTTGTGCTGTATAAAAGTAGAGTTAGGGCCCAGGAAACGAGGCACTGCTGCATAAAAGGGAGGTTGTTACCTGTAGAATCAAAACTTTGGATGCCAAAAATTAATCTTTGAGAGGTAAAATGGGGGTTTGTGCCCTAAAATTGAGAGCTTGGAGTAGGAAAATGAGGCTTTTAATCTGAAAACGGAGGTTTGTGCCCTAAAATTGAGATATTGGTGCAGAAAAATGAGGCTTTTAACCTGAAAAAGGAGGTTTGTGCCCTAAAATTGAGATATTGGTGAAGAAAAATGAGGCTTTTCACCCAAAAATTGAGAGCTTGTCCCTAAAATTGGGAGCTTGGAGTAGGAAAATGAGGCTTTTAATCTGAAAAAGGAGGTTTGTGCCATAAATTGAGATATTGGTGAAGAAAAATGAGGCTTTTAATCTGAAAATTGAGAGCTTGTCCCTAAAATTGAGAGCTTGGTGCAGAAAAATGAGGCTTTTCACCCAAAAAAGGAGAGCTTGTCCATAACATTGAAATATTGGTGCAGAAAAATGAGGCTTTTCAGGTGAAAAAGGCAGGTTTTACCCTAAAATTGAGAGTTTGGTGCAGAAAAATGAGGCTTTTCTGGTGAAAAGGGCATTTTGTGCCCTAAAATTGCGAGCTTGTTGTAGGAAAATGAGGCTTTTTTACCCGAAAAAGGCAGGTTTTACCCTAAAATTGAGAGCTTGTTGTAGGAAAATGAGGCTTTTTTACCCGAAAAAGGCGGGTTTTACCCTAAAATTGAGAGCTTGTTGTAGGAAAATGAGGCTTTTCAGGTGAAAAAGGCGGGTTTTACCGTAAAATTGAGAGAGTGTTTCCGAAAAATGAGGCTTTTCAGGTGAAAAAGGTGGGTTTGGTGCAGAAAATTGAGAGCTCTGTGCAGAAAAATGAGGCTTTTTCACCCGAAAAAGGCATTTTGTGCCCGAAATTGAGAGCTTGGTGCAGAAAAATGAGGCTTTTCACCCCAAAAACGCGGGTTTAGCCCCCATGATAGGGTTTGTGCTGTAAAAAAGGAGAGGTAGGGCCCTGGAAACGAGGCACTGCTGCATAAAAGGGAGGTTGTTACCTGTAGAATCAAAACTTTGGATGCCAAAAATTAATCTTTGAGAGGTAAAATGGGGGTTTGTGCCCTAAAATTGAGAGCTTGGAGTAGGAAAATGAGGCTTTTAATCTGAAAAAGGAGGTTTGTGCCCTAAAATTGAGATATTGGTGAAGAAAAATGAGGCTTTTAATCTGAAAATTGAGTGCTTGTCCCTAAAATTGAGAGCTTGGTGCAGAAAAATGAGGCTTTTAATCTGAAAAAGGAGGTTTGTGCCCTAAAATTGAGATATTGGTGAAGAAAAATGAGGCTTTTCACCCAAAAATTGAGAGCTTGTCCCTAAAATTGAGAGCTTGGAGTAGGAAAATGAGGCTTTTAATCTGAAAAAGGAGGTTTGTGCCCTAAAATTGAGATATTGGTGCAGAAAAATGAGGCTTTTCCACCCAAAAAAGGTGGGTTTCACCCTAAAATTGAGAGCTTGTTGCAGAAAAATGAGGCTTTTCAGCAGAAAAAGGTTGTTTCCGCCCTAAAATTGAGAGCTTGGTACAGAAAAATGAGGTTTTTCACCCCAAAAGCGTGGGTTTAGCCCCCATGATAGGGTTTGTGCTGTATAAAAGTAGAGTTAGGGCCCAGGAAACGAGGCACTGCTGCATAAAAGGGAGGTTGTTACCTGTAGAATCAAAACTTTGGATGCCAAAAATTAATCTTTGAGAGGTAAAATGGGGGTTTGTGCCCTAAAATTGAGAGCTTGGAGTAGGAAAATGAGGCTTTTAATCTGAAAAAGGAGGTTTGTGCCCTAAAATTGAGATATTGGTGCAGAAAAATGAGGCTTTTAACCTGAAAAAGGAGGTTTGTGCCCTAAAATTGAGATATTGGTGAAGAAAAATGAGGCTTTTCACCCAAAAATTGAGAGCTTGTCCCTAAAATTGGGAGCTTGGAGTAGGAAAATGAGGCTTTTAATCTTAAAAAGGAGGTTTGTGCCATAAATTGAGATATTGGTGAAGAAAAATGAGGCTTTTAATCTGAAAATTGAGAGCTTGTCCCTAAAATTGAGAGCTTGGTGCAGAAAAATGAGGCTTTTCACCCAAAAAAGGAGAGCTTGTCCATAACATTGAAATATTGGTGCAGAAAAATGAGGCTTTTCAGGTGAAAAAGGCAGGTTTTACCCTAAAATTGAGAGTTTGGTGCAGAAAAATGAGGCTTTTCTGGTGAAAAGGGCATTTTGTGCCCTAAAATTGCGAGCTTGTTGTAGGAAAATGAGGCTTTTTTACCCGAAAAAGGCAGGTTTTACCCTAAAATTGAGAGCTTGTTGTAGGAAAATGAGGCTTTTTTACCCGAAAAAGGCGGGTTTTACCCTAAAATTGAGAGCTTGTTGTAGGAAAATGAGGCTTTTCAGGTGAAAAAGGCGGGTTTTACCGTAAAATTGAGAGAGTGTTTCCGAAAAATGAGGCTTTTCAGGTGAAAAAGGTGGGTTTGGTGCAGAAAATTGAGAGCTCTGTGCAGAAAAATGAGGCTTTTTCACCCGAAAAAGGCATTTTGTGCCCGAAATTGAGAGCTTGGTGCAGAAAAATGAGGCTTTTCACCCCAAAAACGCGGGTTTAGCCCCCATGATAGGGTTTGTGCTGTAAAAAAGGAGAGGTAGGGCCCTGGAAACGAGGCACTGCTGCATAAAAGGGAGGTTGTTACCTGTAGAATCAAAACTTTGGATGCCAAAAATTAATCTTTGAGAGGTAAAATGGGGGTTTGTGCCCTAAAATTGAGAGCTTGGAGTAGGAAAATGAGGCTTTTAATCTGAAAACGGAGGTTTGTGCCCTAAAATTGAGATATTGGTGAAGAAAAATGAGGCTTTTAATCTGAAAATTGAGTGCTTGTCCCTAAAATTGAGAGCTTGGTGCAGAAAAATGAGGCTTTTAATCTGAAAAAGGAGGTTTGTGTCCTAAAATTGAGATATTGGTGAAGAAAAATGAGGCTTTTCACCCAAAAATTGAGAGCTTGTCCCTAAAATTGAGAGCTTGGAGTAGGAAAATGAGGCTTTTAATCTGAAAAAGGAGGTTTGTGCCCTAAAATTGAGATATTGGTGAAGAAAAATGAGGTTTTTCACCCCAAAAGCGTGGGTTTAGCCCCCATGATAGGGTTTGTGCTGTAAAAAAGGAGAGGTAGGGCCCTGGAAACTAGGCACTGCTGCATAAAAGGGAGGTTGTTACCTGTAGAATCAAAACTTTGGATGCCAAAAATTAATCTTTGAGAGGTAAAATGGGGGTTTGTGCCCTAAAATTGAGAGCTTGGAGTAGGAAAATGAGGCTTTTAATCTGAAAAAGGAGGTTTGTGCCCTAAAATTGAGATATTGGTGCAGAAAAATGAGGCTTTTAACCTGAAAAAGGAGGTTTGTGCCCTAAAATTGAGATATTGGTGCAGAAAAATGAGGCTTTTAACCTGAAAAAGGAGGTTTGTGCCCTAAAATTGAGATATTGGTGAAGAAAAATGAGGCTTTTCACCCAAAAATTGAGAGCTTGTCCCTAAAATTGGGAGCTTGGAGTAGGAAAATGAGGCTTTTAATCTGAAAAAGGAGGTTTGTGCCATAAATTGAGATATTGGTGAAGAAAAATGAGGCTTTTAATCTGAAAATTGAGAGCTTGTCCCTAAAATTGAGAGCTTGGTGCAGAAAAATGAGGCTTTTCACCCAAAAAAGGAGAGCTTGTCCATAACATTGAAATATTGGTGCAGAAAAATGAGGCTTTTCAGGTGAAAAAGGCAGGTTTTACCCTAAAATTGAGAGTTTGGTGCAGAAAAATGAGGCTTTTCTGGTGAAAAGGGCATTTTGTGCCCTAAAATTGCGAGCTTGTTGTAGGAAAATGAGGCTTTTTTACCCGAAAAAGGCAGGTTTTACCCTAAAATTGAGAGCTTGTTGTAGGAAAATGAGGCTTTTTTACCCGAAAAAGGCGGGTTTTACCCTAAAATTGAGAGCTTGTTGTAGGAAAATGAGGCTTTTCAGGTGAAAAAGGCGGGTTTTACCGTAAAATTGAGAGAGTGTTTCCGAAAAATGAGGCTTTTCAGGTGAAAAAGGTGGGTTTGGTGCAGAAAATTGAGAGCTCTGTGCAGAAAAATGAGGCTTTTTCACCCGAAAAAGGCATTTTGTGCCCGAAATTGAGAGCTTGGTGCAGAAAAATGAGGCTTTTCACCCCAAAAACGCGGGTTTAGCCCCCATGATAGGGTTTGTGCTGTAAAAAAGGAGAGGTAGGGCCCTGGAAACGAGGCACTGCTGCATAAAAGGGAGGTTGTTACCTGTAGAATCAAAACTTTGGATGCCAAAAATTAATCTTTGAGAGGTAAAATGGGGGTTTGTGCCCTAAAATTGAGAGCTTGGAGTAGGAAAATGAGGCTTTTAATCTGAAAACGGAGGTTTGTGCCCTAAAATTGAGATATTGGTGAAGAAAAATGAGGCTTTTAATCTGAAAATTGAGTGCTTGTCCCTAAAATTGAGAGCTTGGTGCAGAAAAATGAGGCTTTTAATCTGAAAAAGGAGGTTTGTGCCCTAAAATTGAGATATTGGTGAAGAAAAATGAGGCTTTTCACCCAAAAATTGAGAGCTTGTCCCTAAAATTGAGAGCTTGGAGTAGGAAAATGAGGCTTTTAATCTGAAAAAGGAGGTTTGTGCCCTAAAATTGAGATATTGGTGCAGAAAAATGAGGCTTTTCCACCCAAAAAAGGTGGGTTTTACCCTAAAATTGAGAGCTTGTTGCAGAAAAATGAGGCTTTTCAGCAGAAAAAGGTTGTTTCCGCCCTAAAATTGAGAGCTTGGTACAGAAAAATGAGGTTTTTCACCCCAAAAGCGTGGGTTTAGCCCCCATGATAGGGTTTGTGCTGTATAAAAGTAGAGTTAGGGCCCAGGAAACGAGGCACTGCTGCATAAAAGGGAGGTTGTTACCTGTAGAATCAAAACTTTGGATGCCAAAAATTAATCTTTGAGAGGTAAAATGGGGGTTTGTGCCCTAAAATTGAGAGCTTGGAGTAGGAAAATGAGGCTTTTAATCTGAAAAAGGAGGTTTGTGCCCTAAAATTGAGATATTGGTGCAGAAAAATGAGGCTTTTAACCTGAAAAAGGAGGTTTGTGCCCTAAAATTGAGATATTGGTGAAGAAAAATGAGGCTTTTCACCCAAAAATTGAGAGCTTGTCCCTAAAATTGGGAGCTTGGAGTAGGAAAATGAGGCTTTTAATCTTAAAAAGGAGGTTTGTGCCATAAATTGAGATATTGGTGAAGAAAAATGAGGCTTTTAATCTGAAAATTGAGAGCTTGTCCCTAAAATTGAGAGCTTGGTGCAGAAAAATGAGGCTTTTCACCCAAAAAAGGAGAGCTTGTCCATAACATTGAAATATTGGTGCAGAAAAATGAGGCTTTTCAGGTGAAAAAGGCAGGTTTTACCCTAAAATTGAGAGTTTGGTGCAGAAAAATGAGGCTTTTCTGGTGAAAAGGGCATTTTGTGCCCTAAAATTGCGAGCTTGTTGTAGGAAAATGAGGCTTTTTTACCCGAAAAAGGCAGGTTTTACCCTAAAATTGAGAGCTTGTTGTAGGAAAATGAGGCTTTTTTACCCGAAAAAGGCGGGTTTTACCCTAAAATTGAGAGCTTGTTGTAGGAAAATGAGGCTTTTCAGGTGAAAAAGGCGGGTTTTACCGTAAAATTGAGAGAGTGTTTCCGAAAAATGAGGCTTTTCAGGTGAAAAAGGTGGGTTTGGTGCAGAAAATTGAGAGCTCTGTGCAGAAAAATGAGGCTTTTTCACCCGAAAAAGGCATTTTGTGCCCGAAATTGAGAGCTTGGTGCAGAAAAATGAGGCTTTTCACCCCAAAAACGCGGGTTTAGCCCCCATGATAGGGTTTGTGCTGTAAAAAAGGAGAGGTAGGGCCCTGGAAACGAGGCACTGCTGCATAAAAGGGAGGTTGTTACCTGTAGAATCAAAACTTTGGATGCCAAAAATTAATCTTTGAGAGGTAAAATGGGGGTTTGTGCCCTAAAATTGAGAGCTTGGAGTAGGAAAATGAGGCTTTTAATCTGAAAACGGAGGTTTGTGCCCTAAAATTGAGATATTGGTGAAGAAAAATGAGGCTTTTAATCTGAAAATTGAGTGCTTGTCCCTAAAATTGAGAGCTTGGTGCAGAAAAATGAGGCTTTTAATCTGAAAAAGGAGGTTTGTGCCCTAAAATTGAGATATTGGTGAAGAAAAATGAGGCTTTTCACCCAAAAATTGAGAGCTTGTCCCTAAAATTGAGAGCTTGGAGTAGGAAAATGAGGCTTTTAATCTGAAAAAGGAGGTTTGTGCCCTAAAATTGAGATATTGGTGCAGAAAAATGAGGCTTTTCCACCCAAAAAAGGTGGGTTTTACCCTAAAATTGAGAGCTTGTTGCAGAAAAATGAGGCTTTTCAGCAGAAAAAGGTTGTTTCCGCCCTAAAATTGAGAGCTTGGTACAGAAAAATGAGGTTTTTCACCCCAAAAGCGTGGGTTTAGCCCCCATGATAGGGTTTGTGCTGTATAAAAGTAGAGTTAGGGCCCAGGAAACGAGGCACTGCTGCATAAAAGGGAGGTTGTTACCTGTAGAATCAAAACTTTGGATGCCAAAAATTAATCTTTGAGAGGTAAAATGGGGGTTTGTGCCCTAAATTTGAGAGCTTGGAGTAGGAAAATGAGGCTTTTAATCTGAAAAAGGAGGTTTGTGCCCTAAAATTGAGATATTGGTGCAGAAAAATGAGGCTTTTAACCTGAAAAAGGAGGTTTGTGCCCTAAAATTGAGATATTGGTGAAGAAAAATGAGGCTTTTCACCCAAAAATTGAGAGCTTGTCCCTAAAATTGGGAGCTTGGAGTAGGAAAATGAGGCTTTTAATCTTAAAAAGGAGGTTTGTGCCATAAATTGAGATATTGGTGAAGAAAAATGAGGCTTTTAATCTGAAAATTGAGAGCTTGTCCCTAAAATTGAGAGCTTGGTGCAGAAAAATGAGGCTTTTCACCCAAAAAAGGAGAGCTTGTCCATAACATTGAAATATTGGTGCAGAAAAATGAGGCTTTTCAGGTGAAAAAGGCAGGTTTTACCCTAAAATTGAGAGTTTGGTGCAGAAAAATGAGGCTTTTCTGGTGAAAAGGGCATTTTGTGCCCTAAAATTGCGAGCTTGTTGTAGGAAAATGAGGCTTTTTTACCCGAAAAAGGCAGGTTTTACCCTAAAATTGAGAGCTTGTTGTAGGAAAATGAGGCTTTTTTACCCGAAAAAGGCGGGTTTTACCCTAAAATTGAGAGCTTGTTGTAGGAAAATGAGGCTTTTCAGGTGAAAAAGGCGGGTTTTACCGTAAAATTGAGAGAGTGTTTCCGAAAAATGAGGCTTTTCAGGTGAAAAAGGTGGGTTTGGTGCAGAAAATTGAGAGCTCTGTGCAGAAAAATGAGGCTTTTTCACCCGAAAAAGGCATTTTGTGCCCGAAATTGAGAGCTTGGTGCAGAAAAATGAGGCTTTTCACCCCAAAAACGCGGGTTTAGCCCCCATGATAGGGTTTGTGCTGTAAAAAAGGAGAGGTAGGGCCCTGGAAACGAGGCACTGCTGCATAAAAGGGAGGTTGTTACCTGTAGAATCAAAACTTTGGATGCCAAAAATTAATCTTTGAGAGGTAAAATGGGGGTTTGTGCCCTAAAATTGAGAGCTTGGAGTAGGAAAATGAGGCTTTTAATCTGAAAACGGAGGTTTGTGCCCTAAAATTGAGATATTGGTGAAGAAAAATGAGGCTTTTAATCTGAAAATTGAGTGCTTGTCCCTAAAATTGAGAGCTTGGTGCAGAAAAATGAGGCTTTTAATCTGAAAAAGGAGGTTTGTGCCCTAAAATTGAGATATTGGTGAAGAAAAATGAGGCTTTTCACCCAAAAATTGAGAGCTTGTCCCTAAAATTGAGAGCTTGGAGTAGGAAAATGAGGCTTTTAATCTGAAAAAGGAGGTTTGTGCCCTAAAATTGAGATATTGGTGAAGAAAAATGAGGTTTTTCACCCCAAAAGCGTGGGTTTAGCCCCCATGATAGGGTTTGTGCTGTAAAAAAGGAGAGGTAGGGCCCTGGAAACTAGGCACTGCTGCATAAAAGGGAGGTTGTTACCTGTAGAATCAAAACTTTGGATGCCAAAAATTAATCTTTGAGAGGTAAAATGGGGGTTTGTGCCCTAAAATTGAGAGCTTGGAGTAGGAAAATGAGGCTTTTAATCTGAAAAAGGAGGTTTGTGCCCTAAAATTGAGATATTGGTGCAGAAAAATGAGGCTTTTAACCTGAAAAAGGAGGTTTGTGCCCTAAAATTGAGATATTGGTGCAGAAAAATGAGGCTTTTAACCTGAAAAAGGAGGTTTGTGCCCTAAAATTGAGATATTGGTGAAGAAAAATGAGGCTTTTCACCCAAAAATTGAGAGCTTGTCCCTAAAATTGGGAGCTTGGAGTAGGAAAATGAGGCTTTTAATCTTAAAAAGGAGGTTTGTGCCATAAATTGAGATATTGGTGAAGAAAAATGAGGCTTTTAATCTGAAAATTGAGAGCTTGTCCCTAAAATTGAGAGCTTGGTGCAGAAAAATGAGGCTTTTCACCCAAAAAAGGAGAGCTTGTCCATAACATTGAAATATTGGTGCAGAAAAATGAGGCTTTTCAGGTGAAAAAGGTGGGTTTGGTGCTAAAATTGAGAGCTTGGTGCAGAAAAATGAGGCTTTTCTGGTGAAAAGGGCATTTTGTGCCCTAAAATTGCGAGCTTGTTGTAGGAAAATGAGGCTTTTTTACCCGAAAAAGGCAGGTTTTACCCTAAAATTGAGAGCTTGTTGTAGGAAAATGAGGCTTTTTTACCCGAAAAAGGCGGGTTTTACCCTAAAATTGAGAGCTTGTTGTAGGAAAATGAGGCTTTTCAGGTGAAAAAGGCGGGTTTTACCGTAAAATTGAGAGAGTGTTTCCGAAAAATGAGGCTTTTCAGGTGAAAAAGGTGGGTTTGGTGCAGAAAATTGAGAGCTCTGTGCAGAAAAATGAGGCTTTTTCACCCGAAAAAGGCATTTTGTGCCCGAAATTGAGAGCTTGGTGCAGAAAAATGAGGCTTTTCACCCCAAAAACGCGGGTTTAGCCCCCATGATAGGGTTTGTGCTGTAAAAAAGGAGAGGTAGGGCCCTGGAAACGAGGCACTGCTGCATAAAAGGGAGGTTGTTACCTGTAGAATCAAAACTTTGGATGCCAAAAATTAATCTTTGAGAGGTAAAATGGGGGTTTGTGCCCTAAAATTGAGAGCTTGGAGTAGGAAAATGAGGCTTTTAATCTGAAAACGGAGGTTTGTGCCCTAAAATTGAGATATTGGTGCAGAAAAATGAGGCTTTTAACCTGAAAAAGGAGGTTTGTGCCCTAAAATTGAGATATTGGTGAAGAAAAATGAGGCTTTTCACCCAAAAATTGAGAGCTTGTCCCTAAAATTGGGAGCTTGGAGTAGGAAAATGAGGCTTTTAATCTGAAAAAGGAGGTTTGTGCCATAAATTGAGATATTGGTGAAGAAAAATGAGGCTTTTAATCTGAAAATTGAGAGCTTGTCCCTAAAATTGAGAGCTTGGTGCAGAAAAATGAGGCTTTTCACCCAAAAAAGGAGAGCTTGTCCATAACATTGAAATATTGGTGCAGAAAAATGAGGCTTTTCAGGTGAAAAAGGTGGGTTTGGTGCTAAAATTGAGAGCTTGGTGCAGAAAAATGAGGCTTTTCTGGTGAAAAGGGCATTTTGTGCCCTAAAATTGCGAGCTTGTTGTAGGAAAATGAGGCTTTTTTACCCGAAAAAGGCAGGTTTTACCCTAAAATTGAGAGCTTGTTGTAGGAAAATGAGGCTTTTTTACCCGAAAAAGGCGGGTTTTACCCTAAAATTGAGAGCTTGTTGTAGGAAAATGAGGCTTTTCAGGTGAAAAAGGCGGGTTTTACCGTAAAATTGAGAGAGTGTTTCCGAAAAATGAGGCTTTTCAGGTGAAAAAGGTGGGTTTGGTGCAGAAAATTGAGAGCTCTGTGCAGAAAAATGAGGCTTTTTCACCCGAAAAAGGCATTTTGTGCCCGAAATTGAGA
This sequence comes from Strix uralensis, assembly GCF_047716275.1. Lineage (NCBI taxonomy): Eukaryota > Metazoa > Chordata > Aves > Strigiformes > Strigidae > Strix > Strix uralensis. The sequence continues at coordinate 7,948,357 of NC_133972.1, read as the reverse complement.
GCTTGGTGCAGAAAAATGAGGCTTTTCACCCCAAAAACGCGGGTTTAGCCCCCATGATAGGGTTTGTGCTGTAAAAAAGGAGAGGTAGGGCCCTGGAAACGAGGCACTGCTGCATAAAAGGGAGGTTGTTACCTGTAGAATCAAAACTTTGGATGCCAAAAATTAATCTTTGAGAGGTAAAATGGGGGTTTGTGCCCTAAAATTGAGAGCTTGGAGTAGGAAAATGAGGCTTTTAATCTGAAAACGGAGGTTTGTGCCCTAAAATTGAGATATTGGTGCAGAAAAATGAGGCTTTTAACCTGAAAAAGGAGGTTTGTGCCCTAAAATTGAGATATTGGTGAAGAAAAATGAGGCTTTTCACCCAAAAATTGAGAGCTTGTCCCTAAAATTGGGAGCTTGGAGTAGGAAAATGAGGCTTTTAATCTGAAAAAGGAGGTTTGTGCCATAAATTGAGATATTGGTGAAGAAAAATGAGGCTTTTAATCTGAAAATTGAGAGCTTGTCCCTAAAATTGAGAGCTTGGTGCAGAAAAATGAGGCTTTTCACCCAAAAAAGGAGAGCTTGTCCATAACATTGAAATATTGGTGCAGAAAAATGAGGCTTTTCAGGTGAAAAAGGTGGGTTTGGTGCTAAAATTGAGAGCTTGGTGCAGAAAAATGAGGCTTTTCTGGTGAAAAGGGCATTTTGTGCCCTAAAATTGCGAGCTTGTTGTAGGAAAATGAGGCTTTTTTACCCGAAAAAGGCGGGTTTTACCCTAAAATTGAGAGCTTGTTGTAGGAAAATGAGGCTTTTTTACCCGAAAAAGGCGGGGTTTACCCTAAAATTGAGAGCTTGTTGTAGGAAAATGAGGCTTTTCAGGTGAAAAAGGCGGGTTTTACCGTAAAATTGAGAGAGTGTTTCCGAAAAATGAGGCTTTTCAGGTGAAAAAGGTGGGTTTGGTGCAGAAAATTGAGAGCTCTGTGCAGAAAAATGAGGCTTTTTCACCCGAAAAAGGCATTTTGTGCCCGAAATTGAGAGCTTGGTGCAGAAAAATGAGGCTTTTCACCCCAAAAACGCGGGTTTAGCCCCCATGATAGGGTTTGTGCTGTAAAAAAGGAGAGGTAGGGCCCTGGAAACGAGGCACTGCTGCATAAAAGGGAGGTTGTTACCTGTAGAATCAAAACTTTGGATGCCAAAAATTAATCTTTGAGAGGTAAAATGGGGGTTTGTGCCCTAAAATTGAGAGCTTGGAGTAGGAAAATGAGGCTTTTAATCTGAAAACGGAGGTTTGTGCCCTAAAATTGAGATATTGGTGCAGAAAAATGAGGCTTTTCCACCCAAAAAAGGTGGGTTTTACCCTAAAATTGAGAGCTTGGTGAAGAAAAATGATTCTTTTCACCCGCAGAAATGCGGTTTCTGCCCTAAAATGGAGAGCTTGGTACAGAAAAATGAGGCTTTTCATCTGAAAAATGCAGGTTTGGCCTTAAAATTGCGCTATTGGTGCAGAAAAATGAGGCTTTTCACCCAAAAAAGGGAGCTTGTCCATAACATTGAAATATTGGTGCAGAAAAATGAGGCTTTTTAGGTGAAAAAGGTGGGTTTGGTGCTAAAATTGAGAGCTTGTTGCAGAAAAATGAGGCTTTACGTGTGAAAAAGACGGTTTGTGCCCTAAAATTGAGAGCTTGGAGTAGGAAAATGAGGCTTTTAATCTGAAAAAGGAGGTTTGTGCCCTAAAATTGAGATATTGGTGCAGAAAAATGAGGCTTTTCCACCCAAAAAAGGTGGGTTTTACCCTAAAATTGAGAGCTTGTTGCAGAAAAATGAGGCTTTTCAGCAGAAAAAGGTTGTTTCCGCCCTAAAATTGAGAGCTTGGTACAGAAAAATGAGGTTTTTCACCCCAAAAGCGTGGGTTTAGCCCCCATGATAGGGTTTGTGCTGTATAAAAGTAGAGTTAGGGCCCAGGAAACGAGGCACTGCTGCATAAAAGGGAGGTTGTTACCTGTAGAATCAAAACTTTGGATGCCAAAAATTAATCTTTGAGAGGTAAAATGGGGGTTTGTGCCCTAAAATTGAGAGCTTGGAGTAGGAAAATGAGGCTTTTAATCTGAAAAAGGAGGTTTGTGCCCTAAAATTGAGATATTGGTGCAGAAAAATGAGGCTTTTAACCTGAAAAAGGAGGTTTGTGCCCTAAAATTGAGATATTGGTGAAGAAAAATGAGGCTTTTCACCCAAAAATTGAGAGCTTGTCCCTAAAATTGGGAGCTTGGAGTAGGAAAATGAGGCTTTTAATCTGAAAAAGGAGGTTTGTGCCATAAATTGAGATATTGGTGAAGAAAAATGAGGCTTTTAATCTGAAAATTGAGAGCTTGTCCCTAAAATTGAGAGCTTGGTGCAGAAAAATGAGGCTTTTCACCCAAAAAAGGAGAGCTTGTCCATAACATTGAAATATTGGTGCAGAAAAATGAGGCTTTTCAGGTGAAAAAGGCAGGTTTTACCCTAAAATTGAGAGTTTGGTGCAGAAAAATGAGGCTTTTCTGGTGAAAAGGGCATTTTGTGCCCTAAAATTGCGAGCTTGTTGTAGGAAAATGAGGCTTTTTTACCCGAAAAAGGCAGGTTTTACCCTAAAATTGAGAGCTTGTTGTAGGAAAATGAGGCTTTTTTACCCGAAAAAGGCGGGTTTTACCCTAAAATTGAGAGCTTGTTGTAGGAAAATGAGGCTTTTCAGGTGAAAAAGGCGGGTTTTACCGTAAAATTGAGAGAGTGTTTCCGAAAAATGAGGCTTTTCAGGTGAAAAAGGTGGGTTTGGTGCAGAAAATTGAGAGCTCTGTGCAGAAAAATGAGGCTTTTTCACCCGAAAAAGGCATTTTGTGCCCGAAATTGAGAGCTTGGTGCAGAAAAATGAGGCTTTTCACCCCAAAAACGCGGGTTTAGCCCCCATGATAGGGTTTGTGCTGTAAAAAAGGAGAGGTAGGGCCCTGGAAACGAGGCACTGCTGCATAAAAGGGAGGTTGTTACCTGTAGAATCAAAACTTTGGATGCCAAAAATTAATCTTTGAGAGGTAAAATGGGGGTTTGTGCCCTAAAATTGAGAGCTTGGAGTAGGAAAATGAGGCTTTTAATCTGAAAACGGAGGTTTGTGCCCTAAAATTGAGATATTGGTGAAGAAAAATGAGGCTTTTAATCTGAAAATTGAGTGCTTGTCCCTAAAATTGAGAGCTTGGTGCAGAAAAATGAGGCTTTTAATCTGAAAAAGGAGGTTTGTGCCCTAAAATTGAGATATTGGTGAAGAAAAATGAGGCTTTTCACCCAAAAATTGAGAGCTTGTCCCTAAAATTGAGAGCTTGGAGTAGGAAAATGAGGCTTTTAATCTGAAAAAGGAGGTTTGTGCCCTAAAATTGAGATATTGGTGAAGAAAAATGAGGTTTTTCACCCCAAAAGCGTGGGTTTAGCCCCCATGATAGGGTTTGTGCTGTAAAAAAGGAGAGGTAGGGCCCTGGAAACTAGGCACTGCTGCATAAAAGGGAGGTTGTTACCTGTAGAATCAAAACTTTGGATGCCAAAAATTAATCTTTGAGAGGTAAAATGGGGGTTTGTGCCCTAAAATTGAGAGCTTGGAGTAGGAAAATGAGGCTTTTAATCTGAAAAAGGAGGTTTGTGCCCTAAAATTGAGATATTGGTGCAGAAAAATGAGGCTTTTAACCTGAAAAAGGAGGTTTGTGCCCTAAAATTGAGATATTGGTGCAGAAAAATGAGGCTTTTAACCTGAAAAAGGAGGTTTGTGCCCTAAAATTGAGATATTGGTGAAGAAAAATGAGGCTTTTCACCCAAAAATTGAGAGCTTGTCCCTAAAATTGGGAGCTTGGAGTAGGAAAATGAGGCTTTTAATCTGAAAAAGGAGGTTTGTGCCATAAATTGAGATATTGGTGAAGAAAAATGAGGCTTTTAATCTGAAAATTGAGAGCTTGTCCCTAAAATTGAGAGCTTGGTGCAGAAAAATGAGGCTTTTCACCCAAAAAAGGAGAGCTTGTCCATAACATTGAAATATTGGTGCAGAAAAATGAGGCTTTTCAGGTGAAAAAGGTGGGTTTGGTGCTAAAATTGAGAGCTTGGTGCAGAAAAATGAGGCTTTTCTGGTGAAAAGGGCATTTTGTGCCCTAAAATTGCGAGCTTGTTGTAGGAAAATGAGGCTTTTTTACCCGAAAAAGGCAGGTTTTACCCTAAAATTGAGAGCTTGTTGTAGGAAAATGAGGCTTTTTTACCCGAAAAAGGCGGGTTTTACCCTAAAATTGAGAGCTTGTTGTAGGAAAATGAGGCTTTTCAGGTGAAAAAGGCGGGTTTTACCGTAAAATTGAGAGAGTGTTTCCGAAAAATGAGGCTTTTCAGGTGAAAAAGGTGGGTTTGGTGCAGAAAATTGAGAGCTCTGTGCAGAAAAATGAGGCTTTTTCACCCGAAAAAGGCATTTTGTGCCCGAAATTGAGAGCTTGGTGCAGAAAAATGAGGCTTTTCACCCCAAAAACGCGGGTTTAGCCCCCATGATAGGGTTTGTGCTGTAAAAAAGGAGAGGTAGGGCCCTGGAAACGAGGCACTGCTGCATAAAAGGGAGGTTGTTACCTGTAGAATCAAAACTTTGGATGCCAAAAATTAATCTTTGAGAGGTAAAATGGGGGTTTGTGCCCTAAAATTGAGAGCTTGGAGTAGGAAAATGAGGCTTTTAATCTGAAAACGGAGGTTTGTGCCCTAAAATTGAGATATTGGTGCAGAAAAATGAGGCTTTTAACCTGAAAAAGGAGGTTTGTGCCCTAAAATTGAGATATTGGTGAAGAAAAATGAGGCTTTTCACCCAAAAATTGAGAGCTTGTCCCTAAAATTGGGAGCTTGGAGTAGGAAAATGAGGCTTTTAATCTGAAAAAGGAGGTTTGTGCCATAAATTGAGATATTGGTGAAGAAAAATGAGGCTTTTAATCTGAAAATTGAGAGCTTGTCCCTAAAATTGAGAGCTTGGTGCAGAAAAATGAGGCTTTTCACCCAAAAAAGGAGAGCTTGTCCATAACATTGAAATATTGGTGCAGAAAAATGAGGCTTTTCAGGTGAAAAAGGTGGGTTTGGTGCTAAAATTGAGAGCTTGGTGCAGAAAAATGAGGCTTTTCTGGTGAAAAGGGCATTTTGTGCCCTAAAATTGCGAGCTTGTTGTAGGAAAATGAGGCTTTTTTACCCGAAAAAGGCAGGTTTTACCCTAAAATTGAGAGCTTGTTGTAGGAAAATGAGGCTTTTTTACCCGAAAAAGGCGGGTTTTACCCTAAAATTGAGAGCTTGTTGTAGGAAAATGAGGCTTTTCAGGTGAAAAAGGCGGGTTTTACCGTAAAATTGAGAGAGTGTTTCCGAAAAATGAGGCTTTTCAGGTGAAAAAGGTGGGTTTGGTGCAGAAAATTGAGAGCTCTGTGCAGAAAAATGAGGCTTTTTCACCCGAAAAAGGCATTTTGTGCCCGAAATTGAGAGCTTGGTGCAGAAAAATGAGGCTTTTCACCCCAAAAACGCGGGTTTAGCCCCCATGATAGGGTTTGTGCTGTAAAAAAGGAGAGGTAGGGCCCTGGAAACGAGGCACTGCTGCATAAAAGGGAGGTTGTTACCTGTAGAATCAAAACTTTGGATGCCAAAAATTAATCTTTGAGAGGTAAAATGGGGGTTTGTGCCCTAAAATTGAGAGCTTGGAGTAGGAAAATGAGGCTTTTAATCTGAAAACGGAGGTTTGTGCCCTAAAATTGAGATATTGGTGCAGAAAAATGAGGCTTTTAACCTGAAAAAGGAGGTTTGTGCCCTAAAATTGAGATATTGGTGAAGAAAAATGAGGCTTTTCACCCAAAAATTGAGAGCTTGTCCCTAAAATTGGGAGCTTGGAGTAGGAAAATGAGGCTTTTAATCTGAAAAAGGAGGTTTGTGCCATAAATTGAGATATTGGTGAAGAAAAATGAGGCTTTTAATCTGAAAATTGAGAGCTTGTCCCTAAAATTGAGAGCTTGGTGCAGAAAAATGAGGCTTTTCACCCAAAAAAGGAGAGCTTGTCCATAACATTGAAATATTGGTGCAGAAAAATGAGGCTTTTCAGGTGAAAAAGGTGGGTTTGGTGCTAAAATTGAGAGCTTGGTGCAGAAAAATGAGGCTTTTCTGGTGAAAAGGGCATTTTGTGCCCTAAAATTGCGAGCTTGTTGTAGGAAAATGAGGCTTTTTTACCCGAAAAAGGCGGGTTTTACCCTAAAATTGAGAGCTTGTTGTAGGAAAATGAGGCTTTTTTACCCGAAAAAGGCGGGGTTTACCCTAAAATTGAGAGCTTGTTGTAGGAAAATGAGGCTTTTCAGGTGAAAAAGGCGGGTTTTACCGTAAAATTGAGAGAGTGTTTCCGAAAAATGAGGCTTTTCAGGTGAAAAAGGTGGGTTTGGTGCAGAAAATTGAGAGCTCTGTGCAGAAAAATGAGGCTTTTTCACCCGAAAAAGGCATTTTGTGCCCGAAATTGAGAGCTTGGTGCAGAAAAATGAGGCTTTTCACCCCAAAAACGCGGGTTTAGCCCCCATGATAGGGTTTGTGCTGTAAAAAAGGAGAGGTAGGGCCCTGGAAACGAGGCACTGCTGCATAAAAGGGAGGTTGTTACCTGTAGAATCAAAACTTTGGATGCCAAAAATTAATCTTTGAGAGGTAAAATGGGGGTTTGTGCCCTAAAATTGAGAGCTTGGAGTAGGAAAATGAGGCTTTTAATCTGAAAACGGAGGTTTGTGCCCTAAAATTGAGATATTGGTGCAGAAAAATGAGGCTTTTCCACCCAAAAAAGGTGGGTTTTACCCTAAAATTGAGAGCTTGGTGAAGAAAAATGATTCTTTTCACCCGCAGAAATGCGGTTTCTGCCCTAAAATGGAGAGCTTGGTACAGAAAAATGAGGCTTTTCATCTGAAAAATGCAGGTTTGGCCTTAAAATTGCGCTATTGGTGCAGAAAAATGAGGCTTTTCACCCAAAAAAGGGAGCTTGTCCATAACATTGAAATATTGGTGCAGAAAAATGAGGCTTTTTAGGTGAAAAAGGTGGGTTTGGTGCTAAAATTGAGAGCTTGTTGCAGAAAAATGAGGCTTTACGTGTGAAAAAGACGGTTTGTGCCCTAAAATTGAGAGCTTGGAGTAGGAAAATGAGGCTTTTAATCTGAAAAAGGAGGTTTGTGCCCTAAAATTGAGATATTGGTGCAGAAAAATGAGGCTTTTCCACCCAAAAAAGGTGGGTTTTACCCTAAAATTGAGAGCTTGTTGCAGAAAAATGAGGCTTTTCAGCAGAAAAAGGTTGTTTCCGCCCTAAAATTGAGAGCTTGGTACAGAAAAATGAGGTTTTTCACCCCAAAAGCGTGGGTTTAGCCCCCATGATAGGGTTTGTGCTGTATAAAAGTAGAGTTAGGGCCCAGGAAACGAGGCACTGCTGCATAAAAGGGAGGTTGTTACCTGTAGAATCAAAACTTTGGATGCCAAAAATTAATCTTTGAGAGGTAAAATGGGGGTTTGTGCCCTAAAATTGAGAGCTTGGAGTAGGAAAATGAGGCTTTTAATCTGAAAAAGGAGGTTTGTGCCCTAAAATTGAGATATTGGTGCAGAAAAATGAGGCTTTTAACCTGAAAAAGGAGGTTTGTGCCCTAAAATTGAGATATTGGTGAAGAAAAATGAGGCTTTTCACCCAAAAATTGAGAGCTTGTCCCTAAAATTGGGAGCTTGGAGTAGGAAAATGAGGCTTTTAATCTGAAAAAGGAGGTTTGTGCCATAAATTGAGATATTGGTGAAGAAAAATGAGGCTTTTAATCTGAAAATTGAGAGCTTGTCCCTAAAATTGAGAGCTTGGTGCAGAAAAATGAGGCTTTTCACCCAAAAAAGGAGAGCTTGTCCATAACATTGAAATATTGGTGCAGAAAAATGAGGCTTTTCAGGTGAAAAAGGTGGGTTTGGTGCTAAAATTGAGAGCTTGGTGCAGAAAAATGAGGCTTTTCTGGTGAAAAGGGCATTTTGTGCCCTAAAATTGCGAGCTTGTTGTAGGAAAATGAGGCTTTTTTACCCGAAAAAGGCAGGTTTTACCCTAAAATTGAGAGCTTGTTGTAGGAAAATGAGGCTTTTTTACCCGAAAAAGGCGGGTTTTACCCTAAAATTGAGAGCTTGTTGTAGGAAAATGAGGCTTTTCAGGTGAAAAAGGCGGGTTTTACCGTAAAATTGAGAGAGTGTTTCCGAAAAATGAGGCTTTTCAGGTGAAAAAGGTGGGTTTGGTGCAGAAAATTGAGAGCTCTGTGCAGAAAAATGAGGCTTTTTCACCCGAAAAAGGCATTTTGTGCCCGAAATTGAGAGCTTGGTGCAGAAAAATGAGGCTTTTCACCCCAAAAACGCGGGTTTAGCCCCCATGATAGGGTTTGTGCTGTAAAAAAGGAGAGGTAGGGCCCTGGAAACGAGGCACTGCTGCATAAAAGGGAGGTTGTTACCTGTAGAATCAAAACTTTGGATGCCAAAAATTAATCTTTGAGAGGTAAAATGGGGGTTTGTGCCCTAAAATTGAGAGCTTGGAGTAGGAAAATGAGGCTTTTAATCTGAAAACGGAGGTTTGTGCCCTAAAATTGAGATATTGGTGAAGAAAAATGAGGCTTTTAATCTGAAAATTGAGTGCTTGTCCCTAAAATTGAGAGCTTGGTGCAGAAAAATGAGGCTTTTAATCTGAAAAAGGAGGTTTGTGCCCTAAAATTGAGATATTGGTGAAGAAAAATGAGGCTTTTCACCCAAAAATTGAGAGCTTGTCCCTAAAATTGAGAGCTTGGAGTAGGAAAATGAGGCTTTTAATCTGAAAAAGGAGGTTTGTGCCCTAAAATTGAGATATTGGTGAAGAAAAATGAGGTTTTTCACCCCAAAAGCGTGGGTTTAGCCCCCATGATAGGGTTTGTGCTGTAAAAAAGGAGAGGTAGGGCCCTGGAAACGAGGCACTGCTGCATAAAAGGGAGGTTGTTACCTGTAGAATCAAAACTTTGGATGCCAAAAATTAATCTTTGAGAGGTAAAATGGGGGTTTGTGCCCTAAAATTGAGAGCTTGGAGTAGGAAAATGAGGCTTTTAATCTGAAAAAGGAGGTTTGTGCCCTAAAATTGAGATATTGGTGCAGAAAAATGAGGCTTTTAACCTGAAAAAGGAGGTTTGTGCCCTAAAATTGAGATATTGGTGCAGAAAAATGAGGCTTTTAACCTGAAAAAGGAGGTTTGTGCCCTAAAATTGAGATATTGGTGAAGAAAAATGAGGTTTTTCACCCAAAAATTGAGAGCTTGTCCCTAAAATTGGGAGCTTGGAGTAGGAAAATGAGGCTTTTAATCTGAAAAAGGAGGTTTGTGCCATAAATTGAGATATTGGTGAAGAAAAATGAGGCTTTTAATCTGAAAATTGAGAGCTTGTCCCTAAAATTGAGAGCTTGGTGCAGAAAAATGAGGCTTTTCACCCAAAAAAGGAGAGCTTGTCCATAACATTGAAATATTGGTGCAGAAAAATGAGGCTTTTCAGGTGAAAAAGGTGGGTTTGGTGCTAAAATTGAGAGCTTGGTGCAGAAAAATGAGGCTTTTCTGGTGAAAAGGGCATTTTGTGCCCTAAAATTGCGAGCTTGTTGTAGGAAAATGAGGCTTTTTTACCCGAAAAAGGCAGGTTTTACCCTAAAATTGAGAGCTTGTTGTAGGAAAATGAGGCTTTTTTACCCGAAAAAGGCGGGTTTTACCCTAAAATTGAGAGCTTGTTGTAGGAAAATGAGGCTTTTCAGGTGAAAAAGGCGGGTTTTACCGTAAAATTGAGAGAGTGTTTCCGAAAAATGAAGCTTTTCAGGTGAAAAAGGTGGGTTTGGTGCAGAAAATTGAGAGCTCTGTGCAGAAAAATGAGGCTTTTTCACCCGAAAAAGGCATTTTGTGCCCGAAATTGAGAGCTTGGTGCAGAAAAATGAGGCTTTTCACCCCAAAAACGCGGGTTTAGCCCCCATGATAGGGTTTGTGCTGTAAAAAAGGAGAGGTAGGGCCCTGGAAACGAGGCACTGCTGCATAAAAGGGAGGTTGTTACCTGTAGAATCAAAAGCTTGGATGCCAAAAATTAATCTTTGAGAGGTAAAATGGGGGTTTGTGCCCTAAAATTGAGAGCTTGGAGTAGGAAAATGAGGCTTTTAATCTGAAAACGGAGGTTTGTGCCCTAAAATTGAGATATTGGTGCAGAAAAATGAGGCTTTTAACCTGAAAAAGGAGGTTTGTGCCCTAAAATTGAGATATTGGTGAAGAAAAATGAGGCTTTTCACCCAAAAATTGAGAGCTTGTCCCTAAAATTGGGAGCTTGGAGTAGGAAAATGAGGCTTTTAATCTGAAAAAGGAGGTTTGTGCCATAAATTGAGATATTGGTGAAGAAAAATGAGGCTTTTAATCTGAAAATTGAGAGCTTGTCCCTAAAATTGAGAGCTTGGTGCAGAAAAATGAGGCTTTTCACCCAAAAAAGGAGAGCTTGTCCATAACATTGAAATATTGGTGCAGAAAAATGAGGCTTTTCAGGTGAAAAAGGTGGGTTTGGTGCTAAAATTGAGAGCTTGGTGCAGAAAAATGAGGCTTTTCTGGTGAAAAGGGCATTTTGTGCCCTAAAATTGCGAGCTTGTTGTAGGAAAATGAGGCTTTTTTACCCGAAAAAGGCAGGTTTTACCCTAAAATTGAGAGCTTGTTGTAGGAAAATGAGGCTTTTTTACCCGAAAAAGGCGGGTTTTACCCTAAAATTGCGAGCTTGTTGTAGGAAAATGAGGCTTTTCAGGTGAAAAAGGCGGGTTTTACCGTAAAATTGAGAGAGTGTTTCCGAAAAATGAGGCTTTTCAGGTGAAAAAGGTGGGTTTGGTGCAGAAAATTGAGAGCTCTGTGCAGAAAAATGAGGCTTTTTCACCCGAAAAAGGCATTTTGTGCCCGAAATTGAGAGCTTGGTGCAGAAAAATGAGGCTTTTCACCCCAAAAACGCGGGTTTAGCCCCCATGATAGGGTTTGTGCTGTGAAAAAGGAGAGGTAGGGCCCTGGAAACGAGGCACTGCTGCATAAAAGGGAGGTTGTTACCTGTAGAATCAAAACTTTGGATGCCAAAAATTAATCTTTGAGAGGTAAAATGGGGGTTTGTGCCCTAAAATTGAGAGCTTGGAGTAGGAAAATGAGGCTTTTAATCTGAAAACGGAGGTTTGTGCCCTAAAATTGAGATATTGGTGCAGAAAAATGAGGCTTTTAACCTGAAAAAGGAGGTTTGTGCCCTAAAATTGAGATATTGGTGAAGAAAAATGAGGCTTTTCACCCAAAAATTGAGAGCTTGTCCCTAAAATTGGGAGCTTGGAGTAGGAAAATGAGGCTTTTAATCTGAAAAAGGAGGTTTGTGCCATAAATTGAGATATTGGTGAAGAAAAATGAGGCTTTTAATCTGAAAATTGAGAGCTTGTCCCTAAAATTGAGAGCTTGGTGCAGAAAAATGAGGCTTTTCACCCAAAAAAGGAGAGCTTGTCCATAACATTGAAATATTGGTGCAGAAAAATGAGGCTTTTCAGGTGAAAAAGGTGGGTTTGGTGCTAAAATTGAGAGCTTGGTGCAGAAAAATGAGGCTTTTCTGGTGAAAAGGGCATTTTGTGCCCTAAAATTGCGAGCTTGTTGTAGGAAAATGAGGCTTTTTTACCCGAAAAAGGCAGGTTTTACCCTAAAATTGAGAGCTTGTTGTAGGAAAATGAGGCTTTTTTACCCGAAAAAGGCGGGTTTTACCCTAAAATTGAGAGCTTGTTGTAGGAAAATGAGGCTTTTCAGGTGAAAAAGGCGGGTTTTACCGTAAAATTGAGAGAGTGTTTCCGAAAAATGAAGCTTTTCAGGTGAAAAAGGTGGGTTTGGTGCAGAAAATTGAGAGCTCTGTGCAGAAAAATGAGGCTTTTTCACCCGAAAAAGGCATTTTGTGCCCGAAATTGAGAGCTTGGTGCAGAAAAATGAGGCTTTTCACCCCAAAAACGCGGGTTTAGCCCCCATGATAGGGTTTGTGCTGTAAAAAAGGAGAGGTAGGGCCCTGGAAACGAGGCACTGCTGCATAAAAGGGAGGTTGTTACCTGTAGAATCAAAAGCTTGGATGCCAAAAATTAATCTTTGAGAGGTAAAATGGGGGTTTGTGCCCTAAAATTGAGAGCTTGGAGTAGGAAAATGAGGCTTTTAATCTGAAAACGGAGGTTTGTGCCCTAAAATTGAGATATTGGTGCAGAAAAATGAGGCTTTTAACCTGAAAAAGGAGGTTTGTGCCCTAAAATTGAGATATTGGTGCAGAAAAATGAGGCTTTTAACCTGAAAAAGGAGGTTTGTGCCCTAAAATTGAGATATTGGTGAAGAAAAATGAGGTTTTTCACCCAAAAATTGAGAGCTTGTCCCTAAAATTGGGAGCTTGGAGTAGGAAAATGAGGCTTTTAATCTGAAAAAGGAGGTTTGTGCCATAAATTGAGATATTGGTGAAGAAAAATGAGGCTTTTAATCTGAAAATTGAGAGCTTGTCCCTAAAATTGAGAGCTTGGTGCAGAAAAATGAGGCTTTTCACCCAAAAAAGGAGAGCTTGTCCATAACATTGAAATATTGGTGCAGAAAAATGAGGCTTTTCAGGTGAAAAAGGTGGGTTTGGTGCTAAAATTGAGAGCTTGGTGCAGAAAAATGAGGCTTTTCTGGTGAAAAGGGCATTTTGTGCCCTAAAATTGCGAGCTTGTTGTAGGAAAATGAGGCTTTTTTACCCGAAAAAGGCAGGTTTTACCCTAAAATTGAGAGCTTGTTGTAGGAAAATGAGGCTTTTTTACCCGAAAAAGGCGGGTTTTACCCTAAAATTGAGAGCTTGTTGTAGGAAAATGAGGCTTTTCAGGTGAAAAAGGCGGGTTTTACCGTAAAATTGAGAGAGTGTTTCCGAAAAATGAAGCTTTTCAGGTGAAAAAGGTGGGTTTGGTGCAGAAAATTGAGAGCTCTGTGCAGAAAAATGAGGCTTTTTCACCCGAAAAAGGCATTTTGTGCCCGAAATTGAGAGCTTGGTGCAGAAAAATGAGGCTTTTCACCCCAAAAACGCGGGTTTAGCCCCCATGATAGGGTTTGTGCTGTAAAAAAGGAGAGGTAGGGCCCTGGAAACGAGGCACTGCTGCATAAAAGGGAGGTTGTTACCTGTAGAATCAAAAGCTTGGATGCCAAAAATTAATCTTTGAGAGGTAAAATGGGGGTTTGTGCCCTAAAATTGAGAGCTTGGAGTAGGAAAATGAGGCTTTTAATCTGAAAACGGAGGTTTGTGCCCTAAAATTGAGATATTGGTGCAGAAAAATGAGGCTTTTAACCTGAAAAAGGAGGTTTGTGCCCTAAAATTGAGATATTGGTGAAGAAAAATGAGGCTTTTCACCCAAAAATTGAGAGCTTGTCCCTAAAATTGGGAGCTTGGAGTAGGAAAATGAGGCTTTTAATCTGAAAAAGGAGGTTTGTGCCATAAATTGAGATATTGGTGAAGAAAAATGAGGCTTTTAATCTGAAAATTGAGAGCTTGTCCCTAAAATTGAGAGCTTGGTGCAGAAAAATGAGGCTTTTCACCCAAAAAAGGAGAGCTTGTCCATAACATTGAAATATTGGTGCAGAAAAATGAGGCTTTTCAGGTGAAAAAGGTGGGTTTGGTGCTAAAATTGAGAGCTTGGTGCAGAAAAATGAGGCTTTTCTGGTGAAAAGGGCATTTTGTGCCCTAAAATTGCGAGCTTGTTGTAGGAAAATGAGGCTTTTTTACCCGAAAAAGGCAGGTTTTACCCTAAAATTGAGAGCTTGTTGTAGGAAAATGAGGCTTTTTTACCCGAAAAAGGCGGGTTTTACCCTAAAATTGCGAGCTTGTTGTAGGAAAATGAGGCTTTTCAGGTGAAAAAGGCGGGTTTTACCGTAAAATTGAGAGAGTGTTTCCGAAAAATGAGGCTTTTCAGGTGAAAAAGGTGGGTTTGGTGCAGAAAATTGAGAGCTCTGTGCAGAAAAATGAGGCTTTTTCACCCGAAAAAGGCATTTTGTGCCCGAAATTGAGAGCTTGGTGCAGAAAAATGAGGCTTTTCACCCCAAAAACGCGGGTTTAGCCCCCATGATAGGGTTTGTGCTGTGAAAAAGGAGAGGTAGGGCCCTGGAAACGAGGCACTGCTGCATAAAAGGGAGGTTGTTACCTGTAGAATCAAAACTTTGGATGCCAAAAATTAATCTTTGAGAGGTAAAATGGGGGTTTGTGCCCTAAAATTGAGAGCTTGGAGTAGGAAAATGAGGCTTTTAATCTGAAAACGGAGGTTTGTGCCCTAAAATTGAGATATTGGTGCAGAAAAATGAGGCTTTTAACCTGAAAAAGGAGGTTTGTGCCCTAAAATTGAGATATTGGTGAAGAAAAATGAGGCTTTTCACCCAAAAATTGAGAGCTTGTCCCTAAAATTGGGAGCTTGGAGTAGGAAAATGAGGCTTTTAATCTGAAAAAGGAGGTTTGTGCCATAAATTGAGATATTGGTGAAGAAAAATGAGGCTTTTAATCTGAAAATTGAGAGCTTGTCCCTAAAATTGAGAGCTTGGTGCAGAAAAATGAGGCTTTTCACCCAAAAAAGGAGAGCTTGTCCATAACATTGAAATATTGGTGCAGAAAAATGAGGCTTTTCAGGTGAAAAAGGTGGGTTTGGTGCTAAAATTGAGAGCTTGGTGCAGAAAAATGAGGCTTTTCTGGTGAAAAGGGCATTTTGTGCCCTAAAATTGCGAGCTTGTTGTAGGAAAATGAGGCTTTTTTACCCGAAAAAGGCAGGTTTTACCCTAAAATTGAGAGCTTGTTGTAGGAAAATGAGGCTTTTTTACCCGAAAAAGGCGGGTTTTACCCTAAAATTGAGAGCTTGTTGTAGGAAAATGAGGCTTTTCAGGTGAAAAAGGCGGGTTTTACCGTAAAATTGAGAGAGTGTTTCCGAAAAATGAGGCTTTTCAGGTGAAAAAGGTGGGTTTGGTGCAGAAAATTGAGAGCTCTGTGCAGAAAAATGAGGCTTTTTCACCCGAAAAAGGCATTTTGTGCCCGAAATTGAGAGCTTGGTGCAGAAAAATGAGGCTTTTCACCCCAAAAACGCGGGTTTAGCCCCCATGATAGGGTTTGTGCTGTAAAAAAGGAGAGGTAGGGCCCTGGAAACGAGGCACTGCTGCATAAAAGGGAGGTTGTTACCTGTAGAATCAAAACTTTGGATGCCAAAAATTAATCTTTGAGAGGTAAAATGGGGGTTTGTGCCCTAAAATTGAGAGCTTGGAGTAGGAAAATGAGGCTTTTAATCTGAAAACGGAGGTTTGTGCCCTAAAATTGAGATATTGGTGCAGAAAAATGAGGCTTTTAACCTGAAAAAGGAGGTTTGTGCCCTAAAATTGAGATATTGGTGAAGAAAAATGAGGCTTTTCACCCAAAAATTGAGAGCTTGTCCCTAAAATTGGGAGCTTGGAGTAGGAAAATGAGGCTTTTAATCTTAAAAAGGAGGTTTGTGCCATAAATTGAGATATTGGTGAAGAAAAATGAGGCTTTTAATCTGAAAATTGAGAGCTTGTCCCTAAAATTGAGAGCTTGGTGCAGAAAAATGAGGCTTTTCACCCAAAAAAGGAGAGCTTGTCCATAACATTGAAATATTGGTGCAGAAAAATGAGGCTTTTCAGGTGAAAAAGGTGGGTTTGGTGCTAAAATTGAGAGCTTGGTGCAGAAAAATGAGGCTTTTCTGGTGAAAAGGGCATTTTGTGCCCTAAAATTGCGAGCTTGTTGTAGGAAAATGAGGCTTTTTTACCCGAAAAAGGCGGGTTTTACCCTAAAATTGAGAGCTTGTTGTAGGAAAATGAGGCTTTTTTACCCGAAAAAGGCGGGTTTTACCCTAAAATTGAGAGCTTGTTGTAGGAAAATGAGGCTTTTCAGGTGAAAAAGGCGGGTTTTACCGTAAAATTGAGAGAGTGTTTCCGAAAAATGAGGCTTTTCAGGTGAAAAAGGTGGGTTTGGTGCAGAAAATTGAGAGCTCTGTGCAGAAAAATGAGGCTTTTTCACCCGAAAAAGGCATTTTGTGCCCGAAATTGAGAGCTTGGTGCAGAAAAATGAGGCTTTTCACCCCAAAAACGCGGGTTTAGCCCCCATGATAGGGTTTGTGCTGTAAAAAAGGAGAGGTAGGGCCCTGGAAACGAGGCACTGCTGCATAAAAGGGAGGTTGTTACCTGTAGAATCAAAACTTTGGATGCCAAAAATTAATCTTTGAGAGGTAAAATGGGGGTTTGTGCCCTAAAATTGAGAGCTTGGAGTAGGAAAATGAGGCTTTTAATCTGAAAACGGAGGTTTGTGCCCTAAAATTGAGATATTGGTGCAGAAAAATGAGGCTTTTCCACCCAAAAAAGGTGGGTTTTACCCTAAAATTGAGAGCTTGGTGAAGAAAAATGATTCTTTTCACCCGCAGAAATGCGGTTTCTGCCCTAAAATGGAGAGCTTGGTACAGAAAAATGAGGCTTTTCATCTGAAAAATGCAGGTTTGGCCTTAAAATTGCGCTATTGGTGCAGAAAAATGAGGCTTTTCACCCAAGAAAGGGAGCTTGTCCATAACATTGAAATATTGGTGCAGAAAAATGAGGCTTTTTAGGTGAAAAAGGTGGGTTTGGTGCTAAAATTGAGAGCTTGTTGCAGAAAAATGAGGCTTTACGTGTGAAAAAGACGGTTTGTGCCCTAAAATTGAGAGCTTGGAGTAGGAAAATGAGGCTTTTAATCTGAAAAAGGAGGTTTGTGCCCTAAAATTGAGATATTGGTGCAGAAAAATGAGGCTTTTCCACCCAAAAAAGGTGGGTTTTACCCTAAAATTGAGAGCTTGTTGCAGAAAAATGAGGCTTTTCAGCAGAAAAAGGTTGTTTCCGCCCTAAAATTGAGAGCTTGGTACAGAAAAATGAGGTTTTTCACCCCAAAAGCGTGGGTTTAGCCCCCATGATAGGGTTTGTGCTGTATAAAAGTAGAGTTAGGGCCCAGGAAACGAGGCACTGCTGCATAAAAGGGAGGTTGTTACCTGTAGAATCAAAACTTTGGATGCCAAAAATTAATCTTTGAGAGGTAAAATGGGGGTTTGTGCCCTAAAATTGAGAGCTTGGAGTAGGAAAATGAGGCTTTTAATCTGAAAAAGGAGGTTTGTGCCCTAAAATTGAGATATTGGTGCAGAAAAATGAGGCTTTTAACCTGAAAAAGGAGGTTTGTGCCCTAAAATTGAGATATTGGTGAAGAAAAATGAGGCTTTTCACCCAAAAATTGAGAGCTTGTCCCTAAAATTGGGAGCTTGGAGTAGGAAAATGAGGCTTTTAATCTTAAAAAGGAGGTTTGTGCCATAAATTGAGATATTGGTGAAGAAAAATGAGGCTTTTAATCTGAAAATTGAGAGCTTGTCCCTAAAATTGAGAGCTTGGTGCAGAAAAATGAGGCTTTTCACCCAAAAAAGGAGAGCTTGTCCATAACATTGAAATATTGGTGCAGAAAAATGAGGCTTTTCAGGTGAAAAAGGCAGGTTTTACCCTAAAATTGAGAGTTTGGTGCAGAAAAATGAGGCTTTTCTGGTGAAAAGGGCATTTTGTGCCCTAAAATTGCGAGCTTGTTGTAGGAAAATGAGGCTTTTTTACCCGAAAAAGGCAGGTTTTACCCTAAAATTGCGAGCTTGTTGTAGGAAAATGAGGCTTTTTTACCCGAAAAAGGCGGGTTTTACCCTAAAATTGAGAGCTTGTTGTAGGAAAATGAGGCTTTTCAGGTGAAAAAGGCGGGTTTTACCGTAAAATTGAGAGAGTGTTTCCGAAAAATGAGGCTTTTCAGGTGAAAAAGGTGGGTTTGGTGCAGAAAATTGAGAGCTCTGTGCAGAAAAATGAGGCTTTTTCACCCGAAAAAGGCATTTTGTGCCCGAAATTGAGAGCTTGGTGCAGAAAAATGAGGCTTTTCACCCCAAAAACGCGGGTTTAGCCCCCATGATAGGGTTTGTGCTGTAAAAAAGGAGAGGTAGGGCCCTGGAAACGAGGCACTGCTGCATAAAAGGGAGGTTGTTACCTGTAGAATCAAAACTTTGGATGCCAAAAATTAATCTTTGAGAGGTAAAATGGGGGTTTGTGCCCTAAAATTGAGAGCTTGGAGTAGGAAAATGAGGCTTTTAATCTGAAAACGGAGGTTTGTGCCCTAAAATTGAGATATTGGTGAAGAAAAATGAGGCTTTTAATCTGAAAATTGAGTGCTTGTCCCTAAAATTGAGAGCTTGGTGCAGAAAAATGAGGCTTTTAATCTGAAAAAGGAGGTTTGTGCCCTAAAATTGAGATATTGGTGAAGAAAAATGAGGCTTTTCACCCAAAAATTGAGAGCTTGTCCCTAAAATTGAGAGCTTGGAGTAGGAAAATGAGGCTTTTAATCTGAAAAAGGAGGTTTGTGCCCTAAAATTGAGATATTGGTGAAGAAAAATGAGGTTTTTCACCCCAAAAGCGTGGGTTTAGCCCCCATGATAGGGTTTGTGCTGTAAAAAAGGAGAGGTAGGGCCCTGGAAACGAGGCACTGCTGCATAAAAGGGAGGTTGTTACCTGTAGAATCAAAACTTTGGATGCCAAAAATTAATCTTTGAGAGGTAAAATGGGGGTTTGTGCCCTAAAATTGAGAGCTTGGAGTAGGAAAATGAGGCTTTTAATCTGAAAAAGGAGGTTTGTGCCCTAAAATTGAGATATTGGTGCAGAAAAATGAGGCTTTTAACCTGAAAAAGGAGGTTTGTGCCCTAAAATTGAGATATTGGTGCAGAAAAATGAGGCTTTTAACCTGAAAAAGGAGGTTTGTGCCCTAAAATTGAGATATTGGTGAAGAAAAATGAGGTTTTTCACCCAAAAATTGAGAGCTTGTCCCTAAAATTGGGAGCTTGGAGTAGGAAAATGAGGCTTTTAATCTGAAAAAGGAGGTTTGTGCCATAAATTGAGATATTGGTGAAGAAAAATGAGGCTTTTAATCTGAAAATTGAGAGCTTGTCCCTAAAATTGAGAGCTTGGTGCAGAAAAATGAGGCTTTTCACCCAAAAAAGGAGAGCTTGTCCATAACATTGAAATATTGGTGCAGAAAAATGAGGCTTTTCAGGTGAAAAAGGTGGGTTTGGTGCTAAAATTGAGAGCTTGGTGCAGAAAAATGAGGCTTTTCTGGTGAAAAGGGCATTTTGTGCCCTAAAATTGCGAGCTTGTTGTAGGAAAATGAGGCTTTTTTACCCGAAAAAGGCAGGTTTTACCCTAAAATTGCGAGCTTGTTGTAGGAAAATGAGGCTTTTTTACCCAAAAAAGGCGGGTTTTACCCTAAAATTGAGAGCTTGTTGTAGGAAAATGAGGCTTTTCAGGTGAAAAAGGCGGGTTTTACCGTAAAATTGAGAGAGTGTTTCCGAAAAATGAGGCTTTTCAGGTGAAAAAGGTGGGTTTGGTGCAGAAAATTGAGAGCTCTGTGCAGAAAAATGAGGCTTTTTCACCCGAAAAAGGCATTTTGTGCCCGAAATTGAGAGCTTGGTGCAGAAAAATGAGGCTTTTCACCCCAAAAACGCGGGTTTAGCCCCCATGATAGGGTTTGTGCTGTAAAAAAGGAGAGGTAGGGCCCTGGAAACGAGGCACTGCTGCATAAAAGGGAGGTTGTTACCTGTAGAATCAAAAGCTTGGATGCCAAAAATTAATCTTTGAGAGGTAAAATGGGGGTTTGTGCCCTAAAATTGAGAGCTTGGAGTAGGAAAATGAGGCTTTTAATCTGAAAAAGGAGGTTTGTGCCCTAAAATTGAGATATTGGTGCAGAAAAATGAGGCTTTTAACCTGAAAAAGGAGGTTTGTGCCCTAAAATTGAGATATTGGTGAAGAAAAATGAGGTTTTTCACCCAAAAATTGAGAGCTTGTCCCTAAAATTGGGAGCTTGGAGTAGGAAAATGAGGCTTTTAATCTGAAAAAGGAGGTTTGTGCCATAAATTGAGATATTGGTGAAGAAAAATGAGGCTTTTAATCTGAAAATTGAGAGCTTGTCCCTAAAATTGAGAGCTTGGTGCAGAAAAATGAGGCTTTTCACCCAAAAAAGGAGAGCTTGTCCATAACATTGAAATATTGGTGCAGAAAAATGAGGCTTTTCAGGTGAAAAAGGTGGGTTTGGTGCTAAAATTGAGAGCTTGGTGCAGAAAAATGAGGCTTTTCTGGTGAAAAGGGCATTTTGTGCCCTAAAATTGCGAGCTTGTTGTAGGAAAATGAGGCTTTTTTACCCGAAAAAGGCAGGTTTTACCCTAAAATTGCGAGCTTGTTGTAGGAAAATGAGGCTTTTTTACCCGAAAAAGGCGGGTTTTACCCTAAAATTGAGAGCTTGTTGTAGGAAAATGAGGCTTTTCAGGTGAAAAAGGCGGGTTTTACCGTAAAATTGAGAGAGTGTTTCCGAAAAATGAGGCTTTTCAGGTGAAAAAGGTGGGTTTGGTGCAGAAAATTGAGAGCTCTGTGCAGAAAAATGAGGCTTTTTCACCCGAAAAAGGCATTTTGTGCCCGAAATTGAGAGCTTGGTGCAGAAAAATGAGGCTTTTCACCCCAAAAACGCGGGTTTAGCCCCCATGATAGGGTTTGTGCTGTAAAAAAGGAGAGGTAGGGCCCTGGAAACGAGGCACTGCTGCATAAAAGGGAGGTTGTTACCTGTAGAATCAAAACTTTGGATGCCAAAAATTAATCTTTGAGAGGTAAAATGGGGGTTTGTGCCCTAA
Organism: Strix uralensis; assembly: GCF_047716275.1. Classification (NCBI taxonomy): domain Eukaryota; kingdom Metazoa; phylum Chordata; class Aves; order Strigiformes; family Strigidae; genus Strix; species Strix uralensis. Next base: position 7,927,609 of record NC_133972.1, on the reverse strand, counting down.
AATTGAGAGCTTGGAGTAGGAAAATGAGGCTTTTAATCTGAAAACGGAGGTTTGTGCCCTAAAATTGAGATATTGGTGCAGAAAAATGAGGCTTTTAACCTGAAAAAGGAGGTTTGTGCCCTAAAATTGAGATATTGGTGAAGAAAAATGAGGCTTTTCACCCAAAAATTGAGAGCTTGTCCCTAAAATTGGGAGCTTGGAGTAGGAAAATGAGGCTTTTAATCTGAAAAAGGAGGTTTGTGCCATAAATTGAGATATTGGTGAAGAAAAATGAGGCTTTTAATCTGAAAATTGAGAGCTTGTCCCTAAAATTGAGAGCTTGGTGCAGAAAAATGAGGCTTTTCACCCAAAAAAGGAGAGCTTGTCCATAACATTGAAATATTGGTGCAGAAAAATGAGGCTTTTCAGGTGAAAAAGGTGGGTTTGGTGCTAAAATTGAGAGCTTGGTGCAGAAAAATGAGGCTTTTCTGGTGAAAAGGGCATTTTGTGCCCTAAAATTGCGAGCTTGTTGTAGGAAAATGAGGCTTTTTTACCCGAAAAAGGCAGGTTTTACCCTAAAATTGCGAGCTTGTTGTAGGAAAATGAGGCTTTTTTACCCGAAAAAGGCGGGTTTTACCCTAAAATTGAGAGCTTGTTGTAGGAAAATGAGGCTTTTCAGGTGAAAAAGGCGGGTTTTACCGTAAAATTGAGAGAGTGTTTCCGAAAAATGAGGCTTTTCAGGTGAAAAAGGTGGGTTTGGTGCAGAAAATTGAGAGCTCTGTGCAGAAAAATGAGGCTTTTTCACCCGAAAAAGGCATTTTGTGCCCGAAATTGAGAGCTTGGTGCAGAAAAATGAGGCTTTTCACCCCAAAAACGCGGGTTTAGCCCCCATGATAGGGTTTGTGCTGTAAAAAAGGAGAGGTAGGGCCCTGGAAACGAGGCACTGCTGCATAAAAGGGAGGTTGTTACCTGTAGAATCAAAAGCTTGGATGCCAAAAATTAATCTTTGAGAGGTAAAATGGGGGTTTGTGCCCTAAAATTGAGAGCTTGGAGTAGGAAAATGAGGCTTTTAATCTGAAAACGGAGGTTTGTGCCCTAAAATTGAGATATTGGTGCAGAAAAATGAGGCTTTTCCACCCAAAAAAGGTGGGTTTTACCCTAAAATTGAGAGCTTGGTGAAGAAAAATGATTCTTTTCACCCGCAGAAATGCGGTTTCTGCCCTAAAATGGAGAGCTTGGTACAGAAAAATGAGGCTTTTCATCTGAAAAATGCAGGTTTGGCCTTAAAATTGCGCTATTGGTGCAGAAAAATGAGGCTTTTCACCCAAAAAAGGGAGCTTGTCCATAACATTGAAATATTGGTGCAGAAAAATGAGGCTTTTTAGGTGAAAAAGGTGGGTTTGGTGCTAAAATTGAGAGCTTGTTGCAGAAAAATGAGGCTTTACGTGTGAAAAAGACGGTTTGTGCCCTAAAATTGAGAGCTTGGAGTAGGAAAATGAGGCTTTTAATCTGAAAAAGGAGGTTTGTGCCCTAAAATTGAGATATTGGTGCAGAAAAATGAGGCTTTTCCACCCAAAAAAGGTGGGTTTTACCCTAAAATTGAGAGCTTGTTGCAGAAAAATGAGGCTTTTCAGCAGAAAAAGGTTGTTTCCGCCCTAAAATTGAGAGCTTGGTACAGAAAAATGAGGTTTTTCACCCCAAAAGCGTGGGTTTAGCCCCCATGATAGGGTTTGTGCTGTATAAAAGTAGAGTTAGGGCCCAGGAAACGAGGCACTGCTGCATAAAAGGGAGGTTGTTACCTGTAGAATCAAAACTTTGGATGCCAAAAATTAATCTTTGAGAGGTAAAATGGGGGTTTGTGCCCTAAAATTGAGAGCTTGGAGTAGGAAAATGAGGCTTTTAATCTGAAAAAGGAGGTTTGTGCCCTAAAATTGAGATATTGGTGCAGAAAAATGAGGCTTTTAACCTGAAAAAGGAGGTTTGTGCCCTAAAATTGAGATATTGGTGAAGAAAAATGAGGCTTTTCACCCAAAAATTGAGAGCTTGTCCCTAAAATTGGGAGCTTGGAGTAGGAAAATGAGGCTTTTAATCTTAAAAAGGAGGTTTGTGCCATAAATTGAGATATTGGTGAAGAAAAATGAGGCTTTTAATCTGAAAATTGAGAGCTTGTCCCTAAAATTGAGAGCTTGGTGCAGAAAAATGAGGCTTTTCACCCAAAAAAGGAGAGCTTGTCCATAACATTGAAATATTGGTGCAGAAAAATGAGGCTTTTCAGGTGAAAAAGGCAGGTTTTACCCTAAAATTGAGAGTTTGGTGCAGAAAAATGAGGCTTTTCTGGTGAAAAGGGCATTTTGTGCCCTAAAATTGCGAGCTTGTTGTAGGAAAATGAGGCTTTTTTACCCGAAAAAGGCAGGTTTTACCCTAAAATTGCGAGCTTGTTGTAGGAAAATGAGGCTTTTTTACCCGAAAAAGGCGGGTTTTACCCTAAAATTGAGAGCTTGTTGTAGGAAAATGAGGCTTTTCAGGTGAAAAAGGCGGGTTTTACCGTAAAATTGAGAGAGTGTTTCCGAAAAATGAGGCTTTTCAGGTGAAAAAGGTGGGTTTGGTGCAGAAAATTGAGAGCTCTGTGCAGAAAAATGAGGCTTTTTCACCCGAAAAAGGCATTTTGTGCCCGAAATTGAGAGCTTGGTGCAGAAAAATGAGGCTTTTCACCCCAAAAACGCGGGTTTAGCCCCCATGATAGGGTTTGTGCTGTAAAAAAGGAGAGGTAGGGCCCTGGAAACGAGGCACTGCTGCATAAAAGGGAGGTTGTTACCTGTAGAATCAAAACTTTGGATGCCAAAAATTAATCTTTGAGAGGTAAAATGGGGGTTTGTGCCCTAAAATTGAGAGCTTGGAGTAGGAAAATGAGGCTTTTAATCTGAAAACGGAGGTTTGTGCCCTAAAATTGAGATATTGGTGAAGAAAAATGAGGCTTTTAATCTGAAAATTGAGTGCTTGTCCCTAAAATTGAGAGCTTGGTGCAGAAAAATGAGGCTTTTAATCTGAAAAAGGAGGTTTGTGCCCTAAAATTGAGATATTGGTGAAGAAAAATGAGGCTTTTCACCCAAAAATTGAGAGCTTGTCCCTAAAATTGAGAGCTTGGAGTAGGAAAATGAGGCTTTTAATCTGAAAAAGGAGGTTTGTGCCCTAAAATTGAGATATTGGTGAAGAAAAATGAGGTTTTTCACCCCAAAAGCGTGGGTTTAGCCCCCATGATAGGGTTTGTGCTGTAAAAAAGGAGAGGTAGGGCCCTGGAAACGAGGCACTGCTGCATAAAAGGGAGGTTGTTACCTGTAGAATCAAAACTTTGGATGCCAAAAATTAATCTTTGAGAGGTAAAATGGGGGTTTGTGCCCTAAAATTGAGAGCTTGGAGTAGGAAAATGAGGCTTTTAATCTGAAAAAGGAGGTTTGTGCCCTAAAATTGAGATATTGGTGCAGAAAAATGAGGCTTTTAACCTGAAAAAGGAGGTTTGTGCCCTAAAATTGAGATATTGGTGCAGAAAAATGAGGCTTTTAACCTGAAAAAGGAGGTTTGTGCCCTAAAATTGAGATATTGGTGAAGAAAAATGAGGTTTTTCACCCAAAAATTGAGAGCTTGTCCCTAAAATTGGGAGCTTGGAGTAGGAAAATGAGGCTTTTAATCTGAAAAAGGAGGTTTGTGCCATAAATTGAGATATTGGTGAAGAAAAATGAGGCTTTTAATCTGAAAATTGAGAGCTTGTCCCTAAAATTGAGAGCTTGGTGCAGAAAAATGAGGCTTTTCACCCAAAAAAGGAGAGCTTGTCCATAACATTGAAATATTGGTGCAGAAAAATGAGGCTTTTCAGGTGAAAAAGGTGGGTTTGGTGCTAAAATTGAGAGCTTGGTGCAGAAAAATGAGGCTTTTCTGGTGAAAAGGGCATTTTGTGCCCTAAAATTGCGAGCTTGTTGTAGGAAAATGAGGCTTTTTTACCCGAAAAAGGCAGGTTTTACCCTAAAATTGCGAGCTTGTTGTAGGAAAATGAGGCTTTTTTACCCGAAAAAGGCGGGTTTTACCCTAAAATTGAGAGCTTGTTGTAGGAAAATGAGGCTTTTCAGGTGAAAAAGGCGGGTTTTACCGTAAAATTGAGAGAGTGTTTCCGAAAAATGAGGCTTTTCAGGTGAAAAAGGTGGGTTTGGTGCAGAAAATTGAGAGCTCTGTGCAGAAAAATGAGGCTTTTTCACCCGAAAAAGGCATTTTGTGCCCGAAATTGAGAGCTTGGTGCAGAAAAATGAGGCTTTTCACCCCAAAAACGCGGGTTTAGCCCCCATGATAGGGTTTGTGCTGTAAAAAAGGAGAGGTAGGGCCCTGGAAACGAGGCACTGCTGCATAAAAGGGAGGTTGTTACCTGTAGAATCAAAAGCTTGGATGCCAAAAATTAATCTTTGAGAGGTAAAATGGGGGTTTGTGCCCTAAAATTGAGAGCTTGGAGTAGGAAAATGAGGCTTTTAATCTGAAAAAGGAGGTTTGTGCCCTAAAATTGAGATATTGGTGCAGAAAAATGAGGCTTTTAACCTGAAAAAGGAGGTTTGTGCCCTAAAATTGAGATATTGGTGAAGAAAAATGAGGTTTTTCACCCAAAAATTGAGAGCTTGTCCCTAAAATTGGGAGCTTGGAGTAGGAAAATGAGGCTTTTAATCTGAAAAAGGAGGTTTGTGCCATAAATTGAGATATTGGTGAAGAAAAATGAGGCTTTTAATCTGAAAATTGAGAGCTTGTCCCTAAAATTGAGAGCTTGGTGCAGAAAAATGAGGCTTTTCACCCAAAAAAGGAGAGCTTGTCCATAACATTGAAATATTGGTGCAGAAAAATGAGGCTTTTCAGGTGAAAAAGGTGGGTTTGGTGCTAAAATTGAGAGCTTGGTGCAGAAAAATGAGGCTTTTCTGGTGAAAAGGGCATTTTGTGCCCTAAAATTGCGAGCTTGTTGTAGGAAAATGAGGCTTTTTTACCCGAAAAAGGCAGGTTTTACCCTAAAATTGCGAGCTTGTTGTAGGAAAATGAGGCTTTTTTACCCGAAAAAGGCGGGTTTTACCCTAAAATTGAGAGCTTGTTGTAGGAAAATGAGGCTTTTCAGGTGAAAAAGGCGGGTTTTACCGTAAAATTGAGAGAGTGTTTCCGAAAAATGAGGCTTTTCAGGTGAAAAAGGTGGGTTTGGTGCAGAAAATTGAGAGCTCTGTGCAGAAAAATGAGGCTTTTTCACCCGAAAAAGGCATTTTGTGCCCGAAATTGAGAGCTTGGTGCAGAAAAATGAGGCTTTTCACCCCAAAAACGCGGGTTTAGCCCCCATGATAGGGTTTGTGCTGTAAAAAAGGAGAGGTAGGGCCCTGGAAACGAGGCACTGCTGCATAAAAGGGAGGTTGTTACCTGTAGAATCAAAACTTTGGATGCCAAAAATTAATCTTTGAGAGGTAAAATGGGGGTTTGTGCCCTAAAATTGAGAGCTTGGAGTAGGAAAATGAGGCTTTTAATCTGAAAACGGAGGTTTGTGCCCTAAAATTGAGATATTGGTGCAGAAAAATGAGGCTTTTAACCTGAAAAAGGAGGTTTGTGCCCTAAAATTGAGATATTGGTGAAGAAAAATGAGGCTTTTCACCCAAAAATTGAGAGCTTGTCCCTAAAATTGGGAGCTTGGAGTAGGAAAATGAGGCTTTTAATCTGAAAAAGGAGGTTTGTGCCATAAATTGAGATATTGGTGAAGAAAAATGAGGCTTTTAATCTGAAAATTGAGAGCTTGTCCCTAAAATTGAGAGCTTGGTGCAGAAAAATGAGGCTTTTCACCCAAAAAAGGAGAGCTTGTCCATAACATTGAAATATTGGTGCAGAAAAATGAGGCTTTTCAGGTGAAAAAGGTGGGTTTGGTGCTAAAATTGAGAGCTTGGTGCAGAAAAATGAGGCTTTTCTGGTGAAAAGGGCATTTTGTGCCCTAAAATTGCGAGCTTGTTGTAGGAAAATGAGGCTTTTTTACCCGAAAAAGGCAGGTTTTACCCTAAAATTGAGAGCTTGTTGTAGGAAAATGAGGCTTTTTTACCCGAAAAAGGCGGGTTTTACCCTAAAATTGAGAGCTTGTTGTAGGAAAATGAGGCTTTTCAGGTGAAAAAGGCGGGTTTTACCGTAAAATTGAGAGAGTGTTTCCGAAAAATGAGGCTTTTCAGGTGAAAAAGGTGGGTTTGGTGCAGAAAATTGAGAGCTCTGTGCAGAAAAATGAGGCTTTTTCACCCGAAAAAGGCATTTTGTGCCCGAAATTGAGAGCTTGGTGCAGAAAAATGAGGCTTTTCACCCCAAAAACGCGGGTTTAGCCCCCATGATAGGGTTTGTGCTGTAAAAAAGGAGAGGTAGGGCCCTGGAAACGAGGCACTGCTGCATAAAAGGGAGGTTGTTACCTGTAGAATCAAAACTTTGGATGCCAAAAATTAATCTTTGAGAGGTAAAATGGGGGTTTGTGCCTAAAATTGAGAGCTTGGAGTAGGAAAATGAGGCTTTTAATCTGAAAAAGGAGGTTTGTGCCCTAAAATTGAGATATTGGTGAAGAAAAATGAGGCTTTTCACCCAAAAATTGAGAGCTTGTCCCTAAAATTGAGAGCTTGGAGTAGGAAAATGAGGCTTTTAATCTGAAAACGGAGGTTTGTGCCCTAAAATTGAGATATTGGTGCAGAAAAATGAGGCTTTTAACCTGAAAAAGGAGGTTTGTGCCCTAAAATTGAGATATTGGTGCAGAAAAATGAGGCTTTTAACCTGAAAAAGGAGGTTTGTGCCCTAAAATTGAGATATTGGTGAAGAAAAATGAGGTTTTTCACCCAAAAATTGAGAGCTTGTCCCTAAAATTGGGAGCTTGGAGTAGGAAAATGAGGCTTTTAATCTGAAAAAGGAGGTTTGTGCCATAAATTGAGATATTGGTGAAGAAAAATGAGGCTTTTAATCTGAAAATTGAGAGCTTGTCCCTAAAATTGAGAGCTTGGTGCAGAAAAATGAGGCTTTTCACCCAAAAAAGGAGAGCTTGTCCATAACATTGAAATATTGGTGCAGAAAAATGAGGCTTTTCAGGTGAAAAAGGTGGGTTTGGTGCTAAAATTGAGAGCTTGGTGCAGAAAAATGAGGCTTTTCTGGTGAAAAGGGCATTTTGTGCCCTAAAATTGCGAGCTTGTTGTAGGAAAATGAGGCTTTTTTACCCGAAAAAGGCAGGTTTTACCCTAAAATTGCGAGCTTGTTGTAGGAAAATGAGGCTTTTTTACCCGAAAAAGGCGGGTTTTACCCTAAAATTGAGAGCTTGTTGTAGGAAAATGAGGCTTTTCAGGTGAAAAAGGCGGGTTTTACCGTAAAATTGAGAGAGTGTTTCCGAAAAATGAAGCTTTTCAGGTGAAAAAGGTGGGTTTGGTGCAGAAAATTGAGAGCTCTGTGCAGAAAAATGAGGCTTTTTCACCCGAAAAAGGCATTTTGTGCCCGAAATTGAGAGCTTGGTGCAGAAAAATGAGGCTTTTCACCCCAAAAACGCGGGTTTAGCCCCCATGATAGGGTTTGTGCTGTAAAAAAGGAGAGGTAGGGCCCTGGAAACGAGGCACTGCTGCATAAAAGGGAGGTTGTTACCTGTAGAATCAAAAGCTTGGATGCCAAAAATTAATCTTTGAGAGGTAAAATGGGGGTTTGTGCCCTAAAATTGAGAGCTTGGAGTAGGAAAATGAGGCTTTTAATCTGAAAAAGGAGGTTTGTGCCCTAAAATTGAGATATTGGTGCAGAAAAATGAGGCTTTTAACCTGAAAAAGGAGGTTTGTGCCCTAAAATTGAGATATTGGTGAAGAAAAATGAGGCTTTTCACCCAAAAATTGAGAGCTTGTCCCTAAAATTGGGAGCTTGGAGTAGGAAAATGAGGCTTTTAATCTGAAAAAGGAGGTTTGTGCCATAAATTGAGATATTGGTGAAGAAAAATGAGGCTTTTAATCTGAAAATTGAGAGCTTGTCCCTAAAATTGAGAGCTTGGTGCAGAAAAATGAGGCTTTTCACCCAAAAAAGGAGAGCTTGTCCATAACATTGAAATATTGGTGCAGAAAAATGAGGCTTTTCAGGTGAAAAAGGTGGGTTTGGTGCTAAAATTGAGAGCTTGGTGCAGAAAAATGAGGCTTTTCTGGTGAAAAGGGCATTTTGTGCCCTAAAATTGCGAGCTTGTTGTAGGAAAATGAGGCTTTTTTACCCGAAAAAGGCAGGTTTTACCCTAAAATTGAGAGCTTGTTGTAGGAAAATGAGGCTTTTTTACCCGAAAAAGGCGGGTTTTACCCTAAAATTGAGAGCTTGTTGTAGGAAAATGAGGCTTTTCAGGTGAAAAAGGCGGGTTTTACCGTAAAATTGAGAGAGTGTTTCCGAAAAATGAGGCTTTTCAGGTGAAAAAGGTGGGTTTGGTGCAGAAAATTGAGAGCTCTGTGCAGAAAAATGAGGCTTTTTCACCCGAAAAAGGCATTTTGTGCCCGAAATTGAGAGCTTGGTGCAGAAAAATGAGGCTTTTCACCCCAAAAACGCGGGTTTAGCCCCCATGATAGGGTTTGTGCTGTAAAAAAGGAGAGGTAGGACCCTGGAAACGAGGCACTGCTGCATAAAAGGGAGGTTGTTACCTGTAGAATCAAAACTTTGGATGCCAAAAATTAATCTTTGAGAGGTAAAATGGGGGTTTGTGCCCTAAAATTGAGAGCTTGGAGTAGGAAAATGAGGCTTTTAATCTGAAAACGGAGGTTTGTGCCCTAAAATTGAGATATTGGTGCAGAAAAATGAGGCTTTTAACCTGAAAAAGGAGGTTTGTGCCCTAAAATTGAGATATTGGTGAAGAAAAATGAGGCTTTTCACCCAAAAATTGAGAGCTTGTCCCTAAAATTGGGAGCTTGGAGTAGGAAAATGAGGCTTTTAATCTGAAAAAGGAGGTTTGTGCCATAAATTGAGATATTGGTGAAGAAAAATGAGGCTTTTAATCTGAAAATTGAGAGCTTGTCCCTAAAATTGAGAGCTTGGTGCAGAAAAATGAGGCTTTTCACCCAAAAAAGGAGAGCTTGTCCATAACATTGAAATATTGGTGCAGAAAAATGAGGCTTTTCAGGTGAAAAAGGTGGGTTTGGTGCTAAAATTGAGAGCTTGGTGCAGAAAAATGAGGCTTTTCTGGTGAAAAGGGCATTTTGTGCCCTAAAATTGCGAGCTTGTTGTAGGAAAATGAGGCTTTTTTACCCGAAAAAGGCAGGTTTTACCCTAAAATTGAGAGCTTGTTGTAGGAAAATGAGGCTTTTTTACCCGAAAAAGGCGGGTTTTACCCTAAAATTGAGAGCTTGTTGTAGGAAAATGAGGCTTTTCAGGTGAAAAAGGCGGGTTTTACCGTAAAATTGAGAGAGTGTTTCCGAAAAATGAGGCTTTTCAGGTGAAAAAGGTGGGTTTGGTGCAGAAAATTGAGAGCTCTGTGCAGAAAAATGAGGCTTTTTCACCCGAAAAAGGCATTTTGTGCCCGAAATTGAGAGCTTGGTGCAGAAAAATGAGGCTTTTCACCCCAAAAACGCGGGTTTAGCCCCCATGATAGGGTTTGTGCTGTAAAAAAGGAGAGGTAGGGCCCTGGAAACGAGGCACTGCTGCATAAAAGGGAGGTTGTTACCTGTAGAATCAAAACTTTGGATGCCAAAAATTAATCTTTGAGAGGTAAAATGGGGGTTTGTGCCCTAAAATTGAGAGCTTGGAGTAGGAAAATGAGGCTTTTAATCTGAAAAAGGAGGTTTGTGCCCTAAAATTGAGATATTGGTGAAGAAAAATGAGGCTTTTCACCCAAAAATTGAGAGCTTGTCCCTAAAATTGAGAGCTTGGAGTAGGAAAATGAGGCTTTTAATCTGAAAAAGGAGGTTTGTGCCCTAAAATTGAGATATTGGTGAAGAAAAATGAGGCTTTTCACCCAAACATTGAGAGCTTGTCCCTAAAATTGAGAGCTTGGTGCAGAAAAATGAGGCTTTTCACCCAAAAATTGAGAGATTATCCCTAAAATTGAGAGCTTGGAGTAGGAAAATGAGGCTTTTAATCTGAAAACGGAGGTTTGTGCCCTAAAATTGAGATATTGGTGCAGAAAAATGAGGCTTTTCCACCCAAAAAAGGTGGGGTTTACCCTAAAATTGAGAGCTTGGTGAAGAAAAATGATTCTTTTCACCCGCAGAAATGCGGTTTCTGCCCTAAAATGGAGAGCTTGGTACAGAAAAATGAGGCTTTTCATCTGAAAAATGCAGGTTTGGCCTTAAAATTGCGCTATTGGTGCAGAAAAATGAGGCTTTTCACCCAAAAAAGGGAGCTTGTCCATAACATTGAAATATTGGTGCAGAAAAATGAGGCTTTTTAGGTGAAAAAGGTGGGTTTGGTGCTAAAATTGAGAGCTTGTTGCAGAAAAATGAGGCTTTACGTGTGAAAAAGACGGTTTGTGCCCTAAAATTGAGAGCTTGGAGTAGGAAAATGAGGCTTTTAATCTGAAAAAGGAGGTTTGTGCCCTAAAATTGAGATATTGGTGCAGAAAAATGAGGCTTTTCCACCCAAAAAAGGTGGGTTTTACCCTAAAATTGAGAGCTTGTTGCAGAAAAATGAGGCTTTTCAGCAGAAAAAGGTTGTTTCCGCCCTAAAATTGAGAGCTTGGTACAGAAAAATGAGGTTTTTCACCCCAAAAGCGTGGGTTTAGCCCCCATGATAGGGTTTGTGCTGTATAAAAGTAGAGTTAGGGCCCAGGAAACGAGGCACTGCTGCATAAAAGGGAGGTTGTTACCTGTAGAATCAAAACTTTGGATGCCAAAAATTAATCTTTGAGAGGTAAAATGGGGGTTTGTGCCCTAAAATTGAGAGCTTGGAGTAGGAAAATGAGGCTTTTAATCTGAAAAAGGAGGTTTGTGCCCTAAAATTGAGATATTGGTGCAGAAAAATGAGGCTTTTAACCTGAAAAAGGAGGTTTGTGCCCTAAAATTGAGATATTGGTGAAGAAAAATGAGGCTTTTCACCCAAAAATTGAGAGCTTGTCCCTAAAATTGGGAGCTTGGAGTAGGAAAATGAGGCTTTTAATCTTAAAAAGGAGGTTTGTGCCATAAATTGAGATATTGGTGAAGAAAAATGAGGCTTTTAATCTGAAAATTGAGAGCTTGTCCCTAAAATTGAGAGCTTGGTGCAGAAAAATGAGGCTTTTCACCCAAAAAAGGAGAGCTTGTCCATAACATTGAAATATTGGTGCAGAAAAATGAGGCTTTTCAGGTGAAAAAGGTGGGTTTGGTGCTAAAATTGAGAGCTTGGTGCAGAAAAATGAGGCTTTTCTGGTGAAAAGGGCATTTTGTGCCCTAAAATTGCGAGCTTGTTGTAGGAAAATGAGGCTTTTTTACCCGAAAAAGGCAGGTTTTACCCTAAAATTGCGAGCTTGTTGTAGGAAAATGAGGCTTTTTTACCCGAAAAAGGCGGGTTTTACCCTAAAATTGAGAGCTTGTTGTAGGAAAATGAGGCTTTTCAGGTGAAAAAGGCGGGTTTTACCGTAAAATTGAGAGAGTGTTTCCGAAAAATGAGGCTTTTCAGGTGAAAAAGGTGGGTTTGGTGCAGAAAATTGAGAGCTCTGTGCAGAAAAATGAGGCTTTTTCACCCGAAAAAGGCATTTTGTGCCCGAAATTGAGAGCTTGGTGCAGAAAAATGAGGCTTTTCACCCCAAAAACGCGGGTTTAGCCCCCATGATAGGGTTTGTGCTGTAAAAAAGGAGAGGTAGGGCCCTGGAAACGAGGCACTGCTGCATAAAAGGGAGGTTGTTACCTGTAGAATCAAAACTTTGGATGCCAAAAATTAATCTTTGAGAGGTAAAATGGGGGTTTGTGCCCTAAAATTGAGAGCTTGGAGTAGGAAAATGAGGCTTTTAATCTGAAAAAGGAGGTTTGTGCCCTAAAATTGAGATATTGGTGAAGAAAAATGAGGCTTTTCACCCAAAAATTGAGAGCTTGTCCCTAAAATTGAGAGCTTGGAGTAGGAAAATGAGGCTTTTAATCTGAAAAAGGAGGTTTGTGCCCTAAAATTGAGATATTGGTGAAGAAAAATGAGGCTTTTCACCCAAAAATTGAGAGCTTGTCCCTAAAATTGAGAGCTTGGTGCAGAAAAATGAGGCTTTTCACCCAAAAATTGAGAGATTGTCCCTAAAATTGAGAGCTTGGAGTAGGAAAATGAGGCTTTTAATCTGAAAACGGAGGTTTGTGCCCTAAAATTGAGATATTGGTGCAGAAAAATGAGGCTTTTCCACCCAAAAAAGGTGGGTTTTACCCTAAAATTGAGAGCTTGGTGAAGAAAAATGATTCTTTTCACCCGCAGAAATGCGGTTTCTGCCCTAAAATGGAGAGCTTGGTACAGAAAAATGAGGCTTTTCATCTGAAAAATGCAGGTTTGGCCTTAAAATTGCGCTATTGGTGCAGAAAAATGAGGCTTTTCACCCAAAAAAGGGAGCTTGTCCATAACATTGAAATATTGGTGCAGAAAAATGAGGCTTTTTAGGTGAAAAAGGTGGGTTTGGTGCTAAAATTGAGAGCTTGTTGCAGAAAAATGAGGCTTTACGTGTGAAAAAGACGGTTTGTGCCCTAAAATTGAGAGCTTGGAGTAGGAAAATGAGGCTTTTAATCTGAAAAAGGAGGTTTGTGCCCTAAAATTGAGATATTGGTGCAGAAAAATGAGGCTTTTCCACCCAAAAAAGGTGGGTTTTACCCTAAAATTGAGAGCTTGTTGCAGAAAAATGAGGCTTTTCAGCAGAAAAAGGTTGTTTCCGCCCTAAAATTGAGAGCTTGGTACAGAAAAATGAGGTTTTTCACCCCAAAAGCGTGGGTTTAGCCCCCATGATAGGGTTTGTGCTGTATAAAAGTAGAGTTAGGGCCCAGGAAACGAGGCACTGCTGCATAAAAGGGAGGTTGTTACCTGTAGAATCAAAACTTTGGATGCCAAAAATTAATCTTTGAGAGGTAAAATGGGGGTTTGTGCCCTAAAATTGAGAGCTTGGAGTAGGAAAATGAGGCTTTTAATCTGAAAAAGGAGGTTTGTGCCCTAAAATTGAGATATTGGTGCAGAAAAATGAGGCTTTTAACCTGAAAAAGGAGGTTTGTGCCCTAAAATTGAGATATTGGTGAAGAAAAATGAGGCTTTTCACCCAAAAATTGAGAGCTTGTCCCTAAAATTGGGAGCTTGGAGTAGGAAAATGAGGCTTTTAATCTTAAAAAGGAGGTTTGTGCCATAAATTGAGATATTGGTGAAGAAAAATGAGGCTTTTAATCTGAAAATTGAGAGCTTGTCCCTAAAATTGAGAGCTTGGTGCAGAAAAATGAGGCTTTTCACCCAAAAAAGGAGAGCTTGTCCATAACATTGAAATATTGGTGCAGAAAAATGAGGCTTTTCAGGTGAAAAAGGCAGGTTTTACCCTAAAATTGAGAGTTTGGTGCAGAAAAATGAGGCTTTTCTGGTGAAAAGGGCATTTTGTGCCCTAAAATTGCGAGCTTGTTGTAGGAAAATGAGGCTTTTTTACCCGAAAAAGGCAGGTTTTACCCTAAAATTGCGAGCTTGTTGTAGGAAAATGAGGCTTTTTTACCCGAAAAAGGCGGGTTTTACCCTAAAATTGAGAGCTTGTTGTAGGAAAATGAGGCTTTTCAGGTGAAAAAGGCGGGTTTTACCGTAAAATTGAGAGAGTGTTTCCGAAAAATGAGGCTTTTCAGGTGAAAAAGGTGGGTTTGGTGCAGAAAATTGAGAGCTCTGTGCAGAAAAATGAGGCTTTTTCACCCGAAAAAGGCATTTTGTGCCCGAAATTGAGAGCTTGGTGCAGAAAAATGAGGCTTTTCACCCCAAAAACGCGGGTTTAGCCCCCATGATAGGGTTTGTGCTGTAAAAAAGGAGAGGTAGGGCCCTGGAAACGAGGCACTGCTGCATAAAAGGGAGGTTGTTACCTGTAGAATCAAAACTTTGGATGCCAAAAATTAATCTTTGAGAGGTAAAATGGGGGTTTGTGCCCTAAAATTGAGAGCTTGGAGTAGGAAAATGAGGCTTTTAATCTGAAAACGGAGGTTTGTGCCCTAAAATTGAGATATTGGTGAAGAAAAATGAGGCTTTTAATCTGAAAATTGAGTGCTTGTCCCTAAAATTGAGAGCTTGGTGCAGAAAAATGAGGCTTTTAATCTGAAAAAGGAGGTTTGTGCCCTAAAATTGAGATATTGGTGAAGAAAAATGAGGCTTTTCACCCAAAAATTGAGAGCTTGTCCCTAAAATTGAGAGCTTGGAGTAGGAAAATGAGGCTTTTAATCTGAAAAAGGAGGTTTGTGCCCTAAAATTGAGATATTGGTGAAGAAAAATGAGGTTTTTCACCCCAAAAGCGTGGGTTTAGCCCCCATGATAGGGTTTGTGCTGTAAAAAAGGAGAGGTAGGGCCCTGGAAACGAGGCACTGCTGCATAAAAGGGAGGTTGTTACCTGTAGAATCAAAACTTTGGATGCCAAAAATTAATCTTTGAGAGGTAAAATGGGGGTTTGTGCCCTAAAATTGAGAGCTTGGAGTAGGAAAATGAGGCTTTTAATCTGAAAAAGGAGGTTTGTGCCCTAAAATTGAGATATTGGTGCAGAAAAATGAGGCTTTTAACCTGAAAAAGGAGGTTTGTGCCCTAAAATTGAGATATTGGTGCAGAAAAATGAGGCTTTTAACCTGAAAAAGGAGGTTTGTGCCCTAAAATTGAGATATTGGTGAAGAAAAATGAGGTTTTTCACCCAAAAATTGAGAGCTTGTCCCTAAAATTGGGAGCTTGGAGTAGGAAAATGAGGCTTTTAATCTGAAAAAGGAGGTTTGTGCCATAAATTGAGATATTGGTGAAGAAAAATGAGGCTTTTAATCTGAAAATTGAGAGCTTGTCCCTAAAATTGAGAGCTTGGTGCAGAAAAATGAGGCTTTTCACCCAAAAAAGGAGAGCTTGTCCATAACATTGAAATATTGGTGCAGAAAAATGAGGCTTTTCAGGTGAAAAAGGTGGGTTTGGTGCTAAAATTGAGAGCTTGGTGCAGAAAAATGAGGCTTTTCTGGTGAAAAGGGCATTTTGTGCCCTAAAATTGCGAGCTTGTTGTAGGAAAATGAGGCTTTTTTACCCGAAAAAGGCAGGTTTTACCCTAAAATTGCGAGCTTGTTGTAGGAAAATGAGGCTTTTTTACCCGAAAAAGGCGGGTTTTACCCTAAAATTGAGAGCTTGTTGTAGGAAAATGAGGCTTTTCAGGTGAAAAAGGCGGGTTTTACCGTAAAATTGAGAGAGTGTTTCCGAAAAATGAGGCTTTTCAGGTGAAAAAGGTGGGTTTGGTGCAGAAAATTGAGAGCTCTGTGCAGAAAAATGAGGCTTTTTCACCCGAAAAAGGCATTTTGTGCCCGAAATTGAGAGCTTGGTGCAGAAAAATGAGGCTTTTCACCCCAAAAACGCGGGTTTAGCCCCCATGATAGGGTTTGTGCTGTAAAAAAGGAGAGGTAGGGCCCTGGAAACGAGGCACTGCTGCATAAAAGGGAGGTTGTTACCTGTAGAATCAAAAGCTTGGATGCCAAAAATTAATCTTTGAGAGGTAAAATGGGGGTTTGTGCCCTAAAATTGAGAGCTTGGAGTAGGAAAATGAGGCTTTTAATCTGAAAAAGGAGGTTTGTGCCCTAAAATTGAGATATTGGTGAAGAAAAATGAGGCTTTTAACCTGAAAAAGGAGGTTTGTGCCCTAAAATTGAGATATTGGTGAAGAAAAATGAGGCTTTTCACCCAAAAATTGAGAGCTTGTCCCTAAAATTGGGAGCTTGGAGTAGGAAAATGAGGCTTTTAATCTGAAAAAGGAGGTTTGTGCCATAAATTGAGATATTGGTGAAGAAAAATGAGGCTTTTAATCTGAAAATTGAGAGCTTGTCCCTAAAATTGAGAGCTTGGTGCAGAAAAATGAGGCTTTTCACCCAAAAAAGGAGAGCTTGTCCATAACATTGAAATATTGGTGCAGAAAAATGAGGCTTTTCAGGTGAAAAAGGTGGGTTTGGTGCTAAAATTGAGAGCTTGGTGCAGAAAAATGAGGCTTTTCTGGTGAAAAGGGCATTTTGTGCCCTAAAATTGCGAGCTTGTTGTAGGAAAATGAGGCTTTTTTACCCGAAAAAGGCAGGTTTTACCCTAAAATTGAGAGCTTGTTGTAGGAAAATGAGGCTTTTTTACCCGAAAAAGGCGGGTTTTACCCTAAAATTGCGAGCTTGTTGTAGGAAAATGAGGCTTTTCAGGTGAAAAAGGCGGGTTTTACCGTAAAATTGAGAGAGTGTTTCCGAAAAATGAGGCTTTTCAGGTGAAAAAGGTGGGTTTGGTGCAGAAAATTGAGAGCTCTGTGCAGAAAAATGAGGCTTTTTCACCCGAAAAAGGCATTTTGTGCCCGAAATTGAGAGCTTGGTGCAGAAAAATGAGGCTTTTCACCCCAAAAACGCGGGTTTAGCCCCCATGATAGGGTTTGTGCTGTAAAAAAGGAGAGGTAGGGCCCTGGAAACGAGGCACTGCTGCATAAAAGGGAGGTTGTTACCTGTAGAATCAAAAGCTTGGATGCCAAAAATTAATCTTTGAGAGGTAAAATGGGGGTTTGTGCCCTAAAATTGAGAGCTTGGAGTAGGAAAATGAGGCTTTTAATCTGAAAAAGGAGGTTTGTGCCCTAAAATTGAGATATTGGTGCAGAAAAATGAGGCTTTTAACCTGAAAAAGGAGGTTTGTGCCCTAAAATTGAGATATTGGTGAAGAAAAATGAGGCTTTTCACCCAAAAATTGAGAGCTTGTCCCTAAAATTGGGAGCTTGGAGTAGGAAAATGAGGCTTTTAATCTGAAAAAGGAGGTTTGTGCCATAAATTGAGATATTGGTGAAGAAAAATGAGGCTTTTAATCTGAAAATTGAGAGCTTGTCCCTAAAATTGAGAGCTTGGTGCAGAAAAATGAGGCTTTTCACCCAAAAAAGGAGAGCTTGTCCATAACATTGAAATATTGGTGCAGAAAAATGAGGCTTTTCAGGTGAAAAAGGTGGGTTTGGTGCTAAAATTGAGAGCTTGGTGCAGAAAAATGAGGCTTTTCTGGTGAAAAGGGCATTTTGTGCCCTAAAATTGCGAGCTTGTTGTAGGAAAATGAGGCTTTTTTACCCGAAAAAGGCAGGTTTTACCCTAAAATTGAGAGCTTGTTGTAGGAAAATGAGGCTTTTTTACCCGAAAAAGGCGGGTTTTACCCTAAAATTGAGAGCTTGTTGTAGGAAAATGAGGCTTTTCAGGTGAAAAAGGCGGGTTTTACCGTAAAATTGAGAGAGTGTTTCCGAAAAATGAGGCTTTTCAGGTGAAAAAGGTGGGTTTGGTGCAGAAAATTGAGAGCTCTGTGCAGAAAAATGAGGCTTTTTCACCCGAAAAAGGCATTTTGTGCCCGAAATTGAGAGCTTGGTGCAGAAAAATGAGGCTTTTCACCCCAAAAACGCGGGTTTAGCCCCCATGATAGGGTTTGTGCTGTAAAAAAGGAGAGGTAGGACCCTGGAAACGAGGCACTGCTGCATAAAAGGGAGGTTGTTACCTGTAGAATCAAAACTTTGGATGCCAAAAATTAATCTTTGAGAGGTAAAATGGGGGTTTGTGCCCTAAAATTGAGAGCTTGGAGTAGGAAAATGAGGCTTTTAATCTGAAAACGGAGGTTTGTGCCCTAAAATTGAGATATTGGTGCAGAAAAATGAGGCTTTTAACCTGAAAAAGGAGGTTTGTGCCCTAAAATTGAGATATTGGTGAAGAAAAATGAGGCTTTTCACCCAAAAATTGAGAGCTTGTCCCTAAAATTGGGAGCTTGGAGTAGGAAAATGAGGCTTTTAATCTGAAAAAGGAGGTTTGTGCCATAAATTGAGATATTGGTGAAGAAAAATGAGGCTTTTAATCTGAAAATTGAGAGCTTGTCCCTAAAATTGAGAGCTTGGTGCAGAAAAATGAGGCTTTTCACCCAAAAAAGGAGAGCTTGTCCATAACATTGAAATATTGGTGCAGAAAAATGAGGCTTTTCAGGTGAAAAAGGTGGGTTTGGTGCTAAAATTGAGAGCTTGGTGCAGAAAAATGAGGCTTTTCTGGTGAAAAGGGCATTTTGTGCCCTAAAATTGCGAGCTTGTTGTAGGAAAATGAGGCTTTTTTACCCGAAAAAGGCAGGTTTTACCCTAAAATTGAGAGCTTGTTGTAGGAAAATGAGGCTTTTTTACCCGAAAAAGGCGGGTTTTACCCTAAAATTGAGAGCTTGTTGTAGGAAAATGAGGCTTTTCAGGTGAAAAAGGCGGGTTTTACCGTAAAATTGAGAGAGTGTTTCCGAAAAATGAGGCTTTTCAGGTGAAAAAGGTGGGTTTGGTGCAGAAAATTGAGAGCTCTGTGCAGAAAAATGAGGCTTTTTCACCCGAAAAAGGCATTTTGTGCCCGAAATTGAGAGCTTGGTGCAGAAAAATGAGGCTTTTCACCCCAAAAACGCGGGTTTAGCCCCCATGATAGGGTTTGTGCTGTAAAAAAGGAGAGGTAGGGCCCTGGAAACGAGGCACTGCTGCATAAAAGGGAGGTTGTTACCTGTAGAATCAAAACTTTGGATGCCAAAAATTAATCTTTGAGAGGTAAAATGGGGGTTTGTGCCCTAAAATTGAGAGCTTGGAGTAGGAAAATGAGGCTTTTAATCTGAAAAAGGAGGTTTGTGCCCTAAAATTGAGATATTGGTGAAGAAAAATGAGGCTTTTCACCCAAAAATTGAGAGCTTGTCCCTAAAATTGAGAGCTTGGAGTAGGAAAATGAGGCTTTTAATCTGAAAAAGGAGGTTTGTGCCCTAAAATTGAGATATTGGTGAAGAAAAATGAGGCTTTTCACCCAAACATTGAGAGCTTGTCCCTAAAATTGAGAGCTTGGTGCAGAAAAATGAGGCTTTTCACCCAAAAATTGAGAGATTATCCCTAAAATTGAGAGCTTGGAGTAGGAAAATGAGGCTTTTAATCTGAAAACGGAGGTTTGTGCCCTAAAATTGAGATATTGGTGCAGAAAAATGAGGCTTTTCCACCCAAAAAAGGTGGGGTTTACCCTAAAATTGAGAGCTTGGTGAAGAAAAATGATTCTTTTCACCCACAGAAATGCGGTTTCTGCCCTAAAATGGAGAGCTTGGTACAGAAAAATGAGGCTTTTCATCTGAAAAATGCAGGTTTGGCCTTAAAATTGCGCTATTGGTGCAGAAAAATGAGGCTTTTCACCCAAAAAAGGGAGCTTGTCCATAACATTGAAATATTGGTGCAGAAAAATGAGGCTTTTTAGGTGAAAAAGGTGGGTTTGGTGCTAAAATTGAGAGCTTGTTGCAGAAAAATGAGGCTTTACGTGTGAAAAAGACGGTTTGTGCCCTAAAATTGAGAGCTTGGAGTAGGAAAATGAGGCTTTTAATCTGAAAAAGGAGGTTTGTGCCCTAAAATTGAGATATTGGTGCAGAAAAATGAGGCTTTTCCACCCAAAAAAGGTGGGTTTTACCCTAAAATTGAGAGCTTGTTGCAGAAAAATGAGGCTTTTCAGCAGAAAAAGGTTGTTTCCGCCCTAAAATTGAGAGCTTGGTACAGAAAAATGAGGTTTTTCACCCCAAAAGCGTGGGTTTAGCCCCCATGATAGGGTTTGTGCTGTATAAAAGTAGAGTTAGGGCCCAGGAAACGAGGCACTGCTGCATAAAAGGGAGGTTGTTACCTGTAGAATCAAAACTTTGGATGCCAAAAATTAATCTTTGAGAGGTAAAATGGGGGTTTGTGCCCTAAAATTGAGAGCTTGGAGTAGGAAAATGAGGCTTTTAATCTGAAAAAGGAGGTTTGTGCCCTAAAATTGAGATATTGGTGCAGAAAAATGAGGCTTTTAACCTGAAAAAGGAGGTTTGTGCCCTAAAATTGAGATATTGGTGAAGAAAAATGAGGCTTTTCACCCAAAAATTGAGAGCTTGTCCCTAAAATTGGGAGCTTGGAGTAGGAAAATGAGGCTTTTAATCTTAAAAAGGAGGTTTGTGCCATAAATTGAGATATTGGTGAAGAAAAATGAGGCTTTTAATCTGAAAATTGAGAGCTTGTCCCTAAAATTGAGAGCTTGGTGCAGAAAAATGAGGCTTTTCACCCAAAAAAGGAGAGCTTGTCCATAACATTGAAATATTGGTGCAGAAAAATGAGGCTTTTCAGGTGAAAAAGGTGGGTTTGGTGCTAAAATTGAGAGCTTGGTGCAGAAAAATGAGGCTTTTCTGGTGAAAAGGGCATTTTGTGCCCTAAAATTGCGAGCTTGTTGTAGGAAAATGAGGCTTTTTTACCCGAAAAAGGCAGGTTTTACCCTAAAATTGCGAGCTTGTTGTAGGAAAATGAGGCTTTTTTACCCGAAAAAGGCGGGTTTTACCCTAAAATTGAGAGCTTGTTGTAGGAAAATGAGGCTTTTCAGGTGAAAAAGGCGGGTTTTACCGTAAAATTGAGAGAGTGTTTCCGAAAAATGAGGCTTTTCAGGTGAAAAAGGTGGGTTTGGTGCAGAAAATTGAGAGCTCTGTGCAGAAAAATGAGGCTTTTTCACCCGAAAAAGGCATTTTGTGCCCGAAATTGAGAGCTTGGTGCAGAAAAATGAGGCTTTTCACCCCAAAAACGCGGGTTTAGCCCCCATGATAGGGTTTGTGCTGTAAAAAAGGAGAGGTAGGGCCCTGGAAACGAGGCACTGCTGCATAAAAGGGAGGTTGTTACCTGTAGAATCAAAACTTTGGATGCCAAAAATTAATCTTTGAGAGGTAAAATGGGGGTTTGTGCCCTAAAATTGAGAGCTTGGAGTAGGAAAATGAGGCTTTTAATCTGAAAAAGGAGGTTTGTGCCCTAAAATTGAGATATTGGTGAAGAAAAATGAGGCTTTTCACCCAAAAATTGAGAGCTTGTCCCTAAAATTGAGAGCTTGGAGTAGGAAAATGAGGCTTTTAATCTGAAAAAGGAGGTTTGTGCCCTAAAATTGAGATATTGGTGAAGAAAAATGAGGCTTTTCACCCAAAAATTGAGAGCTTGTCCCTAAAATTGAGAGCTTGGTGCAGAAAAATGAGGCTTTTCACCCAAAAATTGAGAGATTGTCCCTAAAATTGAGAGCTTGGAGTAGGAAAATGAGGCTTTTAATCTGAAAACGGAGGTTTGTGCCCTAAAATTGAGATATTGGTGCAGAAAAATGAGGCTTTTCCACCCAAAAAAGGTGGGTTTTACCCTAAAATTGAGAGCTTGGTGAAGAAAAATGATTCTTTTCACCCGCAGAAATGCGGTTTCTGCCCTAAAATGGAGAGCTTGGTACAGAAAAATGAGGCTTTTCATCTGAAAAATGCAGGTTTGGCCTTAAAATTGCGCTATTGGTGCAGAAAAATGAGGCTTTTCACCCAAAAAAGGGAGCTTGTCCATAACATTGAAATATTGGTGCAGAAAAATGAGGCTTTTTAGGTGAAAAAGGTGGGTTTGGTGCTAAAATTGAGAGCTTGTTGCAGAAAAATGAGGCTTTACGTGTGAAAAAGACGGTTTGTGCCCTAAAATTGAGAGCTTGGAGTAGGAAAATGAGGCTTTTAATCTGAAAAAGGAGGTTTGTGCCCTAAAATTGAGATATTGGTGCAGAAAAATGAGGCTTTTCCACCCAAAAAAGGTGGGTTTTACCCTAAAATTGAGAGCTTGTTGCAGAAAAATGAGGCTTTTCAGCAGAAAAAGGTTGTTTCCGCCCTAAAATTGAGAGCTTGGTACAGAAAAATGAGGTTTTTCACCCCAAAAGCGTGGGTTTAGCCCCCATGATAGGGTTTGTGCTGTATAAAAGTAGAGTTAGGGCCCAGGAAACGAGGCACTGCTGCATAAAAGGGAGGTTGTTACCTGTAGAATCAAAACTTTGGATGCCAAAAATTAATCTTTGAGAGGTAAAATGGGGGTTTGTGCCCTAAAATTGAGAGCTTGGAGTAGGAAAATGAGGCTTTTAATCTGAAAAAGGAGGTTTGTGCCCTAAAATTGAGATATTGGTGCAGAAAAATGAGGCTTTTAACCTGAAAAAGGAGGTTTGTGCCCTAAAATTGAGATATTGGTGAAGAAAAATGAGGCTTTTCACCCAAAAATTGAGAGCTTGTCCCTAAAATTGGGAGCTTGGAGTAGGAAAATGAGGCTTTTAATCTTAAAAAGGAGGTTTGTGCCATAAATTGAGATATTGGTGAAGAAAAATGAGGCTTTTAATCTGAAAATTGAGAGCTTGTCCCTAAAATTGAGAGCTTGGTGCAGAAAAATGAGGCTTTTCACCCAAAAAAGGAGAGCTTGTCCATAACATTGAAATATTGGTGCAGAAAAATGAGGCTTTTCAGGTGAAAAAGGCAGGTTTTACCCTAAAATTGAGAGTTTGGTGCAGAAAAATGAGGCTTTTCTGGTGAAAAGGGCATTTTGTGCCCTAAAATTGCGAGCTTGTTGTAGGAAAATGAGGCTTTTTTACCCGAAAAAGGCAGGTTTTACCCTAAAATTGCGAGCTTGTTGTAGGAAAATGAGGCTTTTTTACCCGAAAAAGGCGGGTTTTACCCTAAAATTGAGAGCTTGTTGTAGGAAAATGAGGCTTTTCAGGTGAAAAAGGCGGGTTTTACCGTAAAATTGAGAGAGTGTTTCCGAAAAATGAGGCTTTTCAGGTGAAAAAGGTGGGTTTGGTGCAGAAAATTGAGAGCTCTGTGCAGAAAAATGAGGCTTTTTCACCCGAAAAAGGCATTTTGTGCCCGAAATTGAGAGCTTGGTGCAGAAAAATGAGGCTTTTCACCCCAAAAACGCGGGTTTAGCCCCCATGATAGGGTTTGTGCTGTAAAAAAGGAGAGGTAGGGCCCTGGAAACGAGGCACTGCTGCATAAAAGGGAGGTTGTTACCTGTAGAATCAAAACTTTGGATGCCAAAAATTAATCTTTGAGAGGTAAAATGGGGGTTTGTGCCCTAAAATTGAGAGCTTGGAGTAGGAAAATGAGGCTTTTAATCTGAAAACGGAGGTTTGTGCCCTAAAATTGAGATATTGGTGAAGAAAAATGAGGCTTTTAATCTGAAAATTGAGTGCTTGTCCCTAAAATTGAGAGCTTGGTGCAGAAAAATGAGGCTTTTAATCTGAAAAAGGAGGTTTGTGCCCTAAAATTGAGATATTGGTGAAGAAAAATGAGGCTTTTCACCCAAAAATTGAGAGCTTGTCCCTAAAATTGAGAGCTTGGAGTAGGAAAATGAGGCTTTTAATCTGAAAAAGGAGGTTTGTGCCCTAAAATTGAGATATTGGTGAAGAAAAATGAGGTTTTTCACCCCAAAAGCGTGGGTTTAGCCCCCATGATAGGGTTTGTGCTGTAAAAAAGGAGAGGTAGGGCCCTGGAAACGAGGCACTGCTGCATAAAAGGGAGGTTGTTACCTGTAGAATCAAAACTTTGGATGCCAAAAATTAATCTTTGAGAGGTAAAATGGGGGTTTGTGCCCTAAAATTGAGAGCTTGGAGTAGGAAAATGAGGCTTTTAATCTGAAAAAGGAGGTTTGTGCCCTAAAATTGAGATATTGGTGCAGAAAAATGAGGCTTTTAACCTGAAAAAGGAGGTTTGTGCCCTAAAATTGAGATATTGGTGCAGAAAAATGAGGCTTTTAACCTGAAAAAGGAGGTTTGTGCCCTAAAATTGAGATATTGGTGAAGAAAAATGAGGTTTTTCACCCAAAAATTGAGAGCTTGTCCCTAAAATTGGGAGCTTGGAGTAGGAAAATGAGGCTTTTAATCTGAAAAAGGAGGTTTGTGCCATAAATTGAGATATTGGTGAAGAAAAATGAGGCTTTTAATCTGAAAATTGAGAGCTTGTCCCTAAAATTGAGAGCTTGGTGCAGAAAAATGAGGCTTTTCACCCAAAAAAGGAGAGCTTGTCCATAACATTGAAATATTGGTGCAGAAAAATGAGGCTTTTCAGGTGAAAAAGGTGGGTTTGGTGCTAAAATTGAGAGCTTGGTGCAGAAAAATGAGGCTTTTCTGGTGAAAAGGGCATTTTGTGCCCTAAAATTGCGAGCTTGTTGTAGGAAAATGAGGCTTTTTTACCCGAAAAAGGCAGGTTTTACCCTAAAATTGCGAGCTTGTTGTAGGAAAATGAGGCTTTTTTACCCGAAAAAGGCGGGTTTTACCCTAAAATTGAGAGCTTGTTGTAGGAAAATGAGGCTTTTCAGGTGAAAAAGGCGGGTTTTACCGTAAAATTGAGAGAGTGTTTCCGAAAAATGAGGCTTTTCAGGTGAAAAAGGTGGGTTTGGTGCAGAAAATTGAGAGCTCTGTGCAGAAAAATGAGGCTTTTTCACCCGAAAAAGGCATTTTGTGCCCGAAATTGAGAGCTTGGTGCAGAAAAATGAGGCTTTTCACCCCAAAAACGCGGGTTTAGCCCCCATGATAGGGTTTGTGCTGTAAAAAAGGAGAGGTAGGGCCCTGGAAACGAGGCACTGCTGCATAAAAGGGAGGTTGTTACCTGTAGAATCAAAAGCTTGGATGCCAAAAATTAATCTTTGAGAGGTAAAATGGGGGTTTGTGCCCTAAAATTGAGAGCTTGGAGTAGGAAAATGAGGCTTTTAATCTGAAAAAGGAGGTTTGTGCCCTAAAATTGAGATATTGGTGAAGAAAAATGAGGCTTTTAACCTGAAAAAGGAGGTTTGTGCCCTAAAATTGAGATATTGGTGAAGAAAAATGAGGTTTTTCACCCAAAAATTGAGAGCTTGTCCCTAAAATTGGGAGCTTGGAGTAGGAAAATGAGGCTTTTAATCTGAAAAAGGAGGTTTGTGCCATAAATTGAGATATTGGTGAAGAAAAATGAGGCTTTTAATCTGAAAATTGAGAGCTTGTCCCTAAAATTGAGAGCTTGGTGCAGAAAAATGAGGCTTTTCACCCAAAAAAGGAGAGCTTGTCCATAACATTGAAATATTGGTGCAGAAAAATGAGGCTTTTCAGGTGAAAAAGGTGGGTTTGGTGCTAAAATTGAGAGCTTGGTGCAGAAAAATGAGGCTTTTCTGGTGAAAAGGGCATTTTGTGCCCTAAAATTGCGAGCTTGTTGTAGGAAAATGAGGCTTTTTTACCCGAAAAAGGCAGGTTTTACCCTAAAATTGCGAGCTTGTTGTAGGAAAATGAGGCTTTTTTACCCGAAAAAGGCGGGTTTTACCCTAAAATTGAGAGCTTGTTGTAGGAAAATGAGGCTTTTCAGGTGAAAAAGGCGGGTTTTACCGTAAAATTGAGAGAGTGTTTCCGAAAAATGAGGCTTTTCAGGTGAAAAAGGTGGGTTTGGTGCAGAAAATTGAGAGCTCTGTGCAGAAAAATGAGGCTTTTTCACCCGAAAAAGGCATTTTGTGCCCGAAATTGAGAGCTTGGTGCAGAAAAATGAGGCTTTTCACCCCAAAAACGCGGGTTTAGCCCCCATGATAGGGTTTGTGCTGTAAAAAAGGAGAGGTAGGGCCCTGGAAACGAGGCACTGCTGCATAAAAGGGAGGTTGTTACCTGTAGAATCAAAACTTTGGATGCCAAAAATTAATCTTTGAGAGGTAAAATGGGGGTTTGTGCCCTAAAATTGAGAGCTTGGAGTAGGAAAATGAGGCTTTTAATCTGAAAACGGAGGTTTGTGCCCTAAAATTGAGATATTGGTGCAGAAAAATGAGGCTTTTAACCTGAAAAAGGAGGTTTGTGCCCTAAAATTGAGATATTGGTGAAGAAAAATGAGGCTTTTCACCCAAAAATTGAGAGCTTGTCCCTAAAATTGGGAGCTTGGAGTAGGAAAATGAGGCTTTTAATCTGAAAAAGGAGGTTTGTGCCATAAATTGAGATATTGGTGAAGAAAAATGAGGCTTTTAATCTGAAAATTGAGAGCTTGTCCCTAAAATTGAGAGCTTGGTGCAGAAAAATGAGGCTTTTCACCCAAAAAAGGAGAGCTTGTCCATAACATTGAAATATTGGTGCAGAAAAATGAGGCTTTTCAGGTGAAAAAGGTGGGTTTGGTGCTAAAATTGAGAGCTTGGTGCAGAAAAATGAGGCTTTTCTGGTGAAAAGGGCATTTTGTGCCCTAAAATTGCGAGCTTGTTGTAGGAAAATGAGGCTTTTTTACCCGAAAAAGGCAGGTTTTACCCTAAAATTGCGAGCTTGTTGTAGGAAAATGAGGCTTTTTTACCCGAAAAAGGCGGGTTTTACCCTAAAATTGAGAGCTTGTTGTAGGAAAATGAGGCTTTTCAGGTGAAAAAGGCGGGTTTTACCGTAAAATTGAGAGAGTGTTTCCGAAAAATGAGGCTTTTCAGGTGAAAAAGGTGGGTTTGGTGCAGAAAATTGAGAGCTCTGTGCAGAAAAATGAGGCTTTTTCACCCGAAAAAGGCATTTTGTGCCCGAAATTGAGAGCTTGGTGCAGAAAAATGAGGCTTTTCACCCCAAAAACGCGGGTTTAGCCCCCATGATAGGGTTTGTGCTGTAAAAAAGGAGAGGTAGGGCCCTGGAAACGAGGCACTGCTGCATAAAAGGGAGGTTGTTACCTGTAGAATCAAAACTTTGGATGCCAAAAATTAATCTTTGAGAGGTAAAATGGGGGTTTGTGCCCTAAAATTGAGAGCTTGGAGTAGGAAAATGAGGCTTTTAATCTGAAAAAGGAGGTTTGTGCCCTAAAATTGAGATATTGGTGAAGAAAAATGAGGCTTTTCACCCAAAAATTGAGAGCTTGTCCCTAAAATTGAGAGCTTGGAGTAGGAAAATGAGGCTTTTAATCTGAAAAAGGAGGTTTGTGCCCTAAAATTGAGATATTGGTGAAGAAAAATGAGGTTTTTCACCCCAAAAGCGTGGGTTTAGCCCCCATGATAGGGTTTGTGCTGTAAAAAAGGAGAGGTAGGGCCCTGGAAACGAGGCACTGCTGCATAAAAGGGAGGTTGTTACCTGTAGAATCAAAACTTTGGATGCCAAAAATTAATCTTTGAGAGGTAAAATGGGGGTTTGTGCCCTAAAATTGAGAGCTTGGAGTAGGAAAATGAGGCTTTTAATCTGAAAAAGGAGGTTTGTGCCCTAAAATTGAGATATTGGTGCAGAAAAATGAGGCTTTTAACCTGAAAAAGGAGGTTTGTGCCCTAAAATTGAGATATTGGTGCAGAAAAATGAGGCTTTTAACCTGAAAAAGGAGGTTTGTGCCCTAAAATTGAGATATTGGTGAAGAAAAATGAGGTTTTTCACCCAAAAATTGAGAGCTTGTCCCTAAAATTGGGAGCTTGGAGTAGGAAAATGAGGCTTTTAATCTGAAAAAGGAGGTTTGTGCCATAAATTGAGATATTGGTGAAGAAAAATGAGGCTTTTAATCTGAAAATTGAGAGCTTGTCCCTAAAATTGAGAGCTTGGTGCAGAAAAATGAGGCTTTTCACCCAAAAAAGGAGAGCTTGTCCATAACATTGAAATATTGGTGCAGAAAAATGAGGCTTTTCAGGTGAAAAAGGTGGGTTTGGTGCTAAAATTGAGAGCTTGGTGCAGAAAAATGAGGCTTTTCTGGTGAAAAGGGCATTTTGTGCCCTAAAATTGCGAGCTTGTTGTAGGAAAATGAGGCTTTTTTACCCGAAAAAGGCAGGTTTTACCCTAAAATTGCGAGCTTGTTGTAGGAAAATGAGGCTTTTTTACCCGAAAAAGGCGGGTTTTACCCTAAAATTGAGAGCTTGTTGTAGGAAAATGAGGCTTTTCAGGTGAAAAAGGCGGGTTTTACCGTAAAATTGAGAGAGTGTTTCCGAAAAATGAAGCTTTTCAGGTGAAAAAGGTGGGTTTGGTGCAGAAAATTGAGAGCTCTGTGCAGAAAAATGAGGCTTTTTCACCCGAAAAAGGCATTTTGTGCCCGAAATTGAGAGCTTGGTGCAGAAAAATGAGGCTTTTCACCCCAAAAACGCGGGTTTAGCCCCCATGATAGGGTTTGTGCTGTAAAAAAGGAGAGGTAGGGCCCTGGAAACGAGGCACTGCTGCATAAAAGGGAGGTTGTTACCTGTAGAATCAAAAGCTTGGATGCCAAAAATTAATCTTTGAGAGGTAAAATGGGGGTTTGTGCCCTAAAATTGAGAGCTTGGAGTAGGAAAATGAGGCTTTTAATCTGAAAAAGGAGGTTTGTGCCCTAAAATTGAGATATTGGTGCAGAAAAATGAGGCTTTTAACCTGAAAAAGGAGGTTTGTGCCCTAAAATTGAGATATTGGTGAAGAAAAATGAGGCTTTTCACCCAAAAATTGAGAGCTTGTCCCTAAAATTGGGAGCTTGGAGTAGGAAAATGAGGCTTTTAATCTGAAAAAGGAGGTTTGTGCCATAAATTGAGATATTGGTGAAGAAAAATGAGGCTTTTAATCTGAAAATTGAGAGCTTGTCCCTAAAATTGAGAGCTTGGTGCAGAAAAATGAGGCTTTTCACCCAAAAAAGGAGAGCTTGTCCATAACATTGAAATATTGGTGCAGAAAAATGAGGCTTTTCAGGTGAAAAAGGTGGGTTTGGTGCTAAAATTGAGAGCTTGGTGCAGAAAAATGAGGCTTTTCTGGTGAAAAGGGCATTTTGTGCCCTAAAATTGCGAGCTTGTTGTAGGAAAATGAGGCTTTTTTACCCGAAAAAGGCAGGTTTTACCCTAAAATTGAGAGCTTGTTGTAGGAAAATGAGGCTTTTTTACCCGAAAAAGGCGGGTTTTACCCTAAAATTGAGAGCTTGTTGTAGGAAAATGAGGCTTTTCAGGTGAAAAAGGCGGGTTTTACCGTAAAATTGAGAGAGTGTTTCCGAAAAATGAGGCTTTTCAGGTGAAAAAGGTGGGTTTGGTGCAGAAAATTGAGAGCTCTGTGCAGAAAAATGAGGCTTTTTCACCCGAAAAAGGCATTTTGTGCCCGAAATTGAGAGCTTGGTGCAGAAAAATGAGGCTTTTCACCCCAAAAACGCGGGTTTAGCCCCCATGATAGGGTTTGTGCTGTAAAAAAGGAGAGGTAGGACCCTGGAAACGAGGCACTGCTGCATAAAAGGGAGGTTGTTACCTGTAGAATCAAAACTTTGGATGCCAAAAATTAATCTTTGAGAGGTAAAATGGGGGTTTGTGCCCTAAAATTGAGAGCTTGGAGTAGGAAAATGAGGCTTTTAATCTGAAAACGGAGGTTTGTGCCCTAAAATTGAGATATTGGTGCAGAAAAATGAGGCTTTTAACCTGAAAAAGGAGGTTTGTGCCCTAAAATTGAGATATTGGTGAAGAAAAATGAGGCTTTTCACCCAAAAATTGAGAGCTTGTCCCTAAAATTGGGAGCTTGGAGTAGGAAAATGAGGCTTTTAATCTGAAAAAGGAGGTTTGTGCCATAAATTGAGATATTGGTGAAGAAAAATGAGGCTTTTAATCTGAAAATTGAGAGCTTGTCCCTAAAATTGAGAGCTTGGTGCAGAAAAATGAGGCTTTTCACCCAAAAAAGGAGAGCTTGTCCATAACATTGAAATATTGGTGCAGAAAAATGAGGCTTTTCAGGTGAAAAAGGTGGGTTTGGTGCTAAAATTGAGAGCTTGGTGCAGAAAAATGAGGCTTTTCTGGTGAAAAGGGCATTTTGTGCCCTAAAATTGCGAGCTTGTTGTAGGAAAATGAGGCTTTTTTACCCGAAAAAGGCAGGTTTTACCCTAAAATTGAGAGCTTGTTGTAGGAAAATGAGGCTTTTTTACCCGAAAAAGGCGGGTTTTACCCTAAAATTGAGAGCTTGTTGTAGGAAAATGAGGCTTTTCAGGTGAAAAAGGCGGGTTTTACCGTAAAATTGAGAGAGTGTTTCCGAAAAATGAGGCTTTTCAGGTGAAAAAGGTGGGTTTGGTGCAGAAAATTGAGAGCTCTGTGCAGAAAAATGAGGCTTTTTCACCCGAAAAAGGCATTTTGTGCCCGAAATTGAGAGCTTGGTGCAGAAAAATGAGGCTTTTCACCCCAAAAACGCGGGTTTAGCCCCCATGATAGGGTTTGTGCTGTAAAAAAGGAGAGGTAGGGCCCTGGAAACGAGGCACTGCTGCATAAAAGGGAGGTTGTTACCTGTAGAATCAAAACTTTGGATGCCAAAAATTAATCTTTGAGAGGTAAAATGGGGGTTTGTGCCCTAAAATTGAGAGCTTGGAGTAGGAAAATGAGGCTTTTAATCTGAAAAAGGAGGTTTGTGCCCTAAAATTGAGATATTGGTGAAGAAAAATGAGGCTTTTCACCCAAAAATTGAGAGCTTGTCCCTAAAATTGAGAGCTTGGAGTAGGAAAATGAGGCTTTTAATCTGAAAAAGGAGGTTTGTGCCCTAAAATTGAGATATTGGTGAAGAAAAATGAGGCTTTTCACCCAAACATTGAGAGCTTGTCCCTAAAATTGAGAGCTTGGTGCAGAAAAATGAGGCTTTTCACCCAAAAATTGAGAGATTATCCCTAAAATTGAGAGCTTGGAGTAGGAAAATGAGGCTTTTAATCTGAAAACGGAGGTTTGTGCCCTAAAATTGAGATATTGGTGCAGAAAAATGAGGCTTTTCCACCCAAAAAAGGTGGGGTTTACCCTAAAATTGAGAGCTTGGTGAAGAAAAATGATTCTTTTCACCCACAGAAATGCGGTTTCTGCCCTAAAATGGAGAGCTTGGTACAGAAAAATGAGGCTTTTCATCTGAAAAATGCAGGTTTGGCCTTAAAATTGCGCTATTGGTGCAGAAAAATGAGGCTTTTCACCCAAAAAAGGGAGCTTGTCCATAACATTGAAATATTGGTGCAGAAAAATGAGGCTTTTTAGGTGAAAAAGGTGGGTTTGGTGCTAAAATTGAGAGCTTGTTGCAGAAAAATGAGGCTTTACGTGTGAAAAAGACGGTTTGTGCCCTAAAATTGAGAGCTTGGAGTAGGAAAATGAGGCTTTTAATCTGAAAAAGGAGGTTTGTGCCCTAAAATTGAGATATTGGTGCAGAAAAATGAGGCTTTTCCACCCAAAAAAGGTGGGTTTTACCCTAAAATTGAGAGCTTGTTGCAGAAAAATGAGGCTTTTCAGCAGAAAAAGGTTGTTTCCGCCCTAAAATTGAGAGCTTGGTACAGAAAAATGAGGTTTTTCACCCCAAAAGCGTGGGTTTAGCCCCCATGATAGGGTTTGTGCTGTATAAAAGTAGAGTTAGGGCCCAGGAAACGAGGCACTGCTGCATAAAAGGGAGGTTGTTACCTGTAGAATCAAAACTTTGGATGCCAAAAATTAATCTTTGAGAGGTAAAATGGGGGTTTGTGCCCTAAAATTGAGAGCTTGGAGTAGGAAAATGAGGCTTTTAATCTGAAAAAGGAGGTTTGTGCCCTAAAATTGAGATATTGGTGCAGAAAAATGAGGCTTTTAACCTGAAAAAGGAGGTTTGTGCCCTAAAATTGAGATATTGGTGAAGAAAAATGAGGCTTTTCACCCAAAAATTGAGAGCTTGTCCCTAAAATTGGGAGCTTGGAGTAGGAAAATGAGGCTTTTAATCTTAAAAAGGAGGTTTGTGCCATAAATTGAGATATTGGTGAAGAAAAATGAGGCTTTTAATCTGAAAATTGAGAGCTTGTCCCTAAAATTGAGAGCTTGGTGCAGAAAAATGAGGCTTTTCACCCAAAAAAGGAGAGCTTGTCCATAACATTGAAATATTGGTGCAGAAAAATGAGGCTTTTCAGGTGAAAAAGGTGGGTTTGGTGCTAAAATTGAGAGCTTGGTGCAGAAAAATGAGGCTTTTCTGGTGAAAAGGGCATTTTGTGCCCTAAAATTGCGAGCTTGTTGTAGGAAAATGAGGCTTTTTTACCCGAAAAAGGCAGGTTTTACCCTAAAATTGCGAGCTTGTTGTAGGAAAATGAGGCTTTTTTACCCGAAAAAGGCGGGTTTTACCCTAAAATTGAGAGCTTGTTGTAGGAAAATGAGGCTTTTCAGGTGAAAAAGGCGGGTTTTACCGTAAAATTGAGAGAGTGTTTCCGAAAAATGAGGCTTTTCAGGTGAAAAAGGTGGGTTTGGTGCAGAAAATTGAGAGCTCTGTGCAGAAAAATGAGGCTTTTTCACCCGAAAAAGGCATTTTGTGCCCGAAATTGAGAGCTTGGTGCAGAAAAATGAGGCTTTTCACCCCAAAAACGCGGGTTTAGCCCCCATGATAGGGTTTGTGCTGTAAAAAAGGAGAGGTAGGGCCCTGGAAACGAGGCACTGCTGCATAAAAGGGAGGTTGTTACCTGTAGAATCAAAACTTTGGATGCCAAAAATTAATCTTTGAGAGGTAAAATGGGGGTTTGTGCCCTAAAATTGAGAGCTTGGAGTAGGAAAATGAGGCTTTTAATCTGAAAAAGGAGGTTTGTGCCCTAAAATTGAGATATTGGTGAAGAAAAATGAGGCTTTTCACCCAAAAATTGAGAGCTTGTCCCTAAAATTGAGAGCTTGGAGTAGGAAAATGAGGCTTTTAATCTGAAAAAGGAGGTTTGTGCCCTAAAATTGAGATATTGGTGAAGAAAAATGAGGCTTTTCACCCAAAAATTGAGAGCTTGTCCCTAAAATTGAGAGCTTGGTGCAGAAAAATGAGGCTTTTCACCCAAAAATTGAGAGATTGTCCCTAAAATTGAGAGCTTGGAGTAGGAAAATGAGGCTTTTAATCTGAAAACGGAGGTTTGTGCCCTAAAATTGAGATATTGGTGCAGAAAAATGAGGCTTTTCCACCCAAAAAAGGTGGGGTTTACCCTAAAATTGAGAGCTTGGTGAAGAAAAATGATTCTTTTCACCCGCAGAAATGCGGTTTCTGCCCTAAAATGGAGAGCTTGGTACAGAAAAATGAGGCTTTTCATCTGAAAAATGCAGGTTTGGCCTTAAAATTGCGCTATTGGTGCAGAAAAATGAGGCTTTTCACCCAAAAAAGGGAGCTTGTCCATAACATTGAAATATTGGTGCAGAAAAATGAGGCTTTTTAGGTGAAAAAGGTGGGTTTGGTGCTAAAATTGAGAGCTTGTTGCAGAAAAATGAGGCTTTACGTGTGAAAAAGACGGTTTGTGCCCTAAAATTGAGAGCTTGGAGTAGGAAAATGAGGCTTTTAATCTGAAAAAGGAGGTTTGTGCCCTAAAATTGAGATATTGGTGCAGAAAAATGAGGCTTTTCCACCCAAAAAAGGTGGGTTTTACCCTAAAATTGAGAGCTTGTTGCAGAAAAATGAGGCTTTTCAGCAGAAAAAGGTTGTTTCCGCCCTAAAATTGAGAGCTTGGTACAGAAAAATGAGGTTTTTCACCCCAAAAGCGTGGGTTTAGCCCCCATGATAGGGTTTGTGCTGTATAAAAGTAGAGTTAGGGCCCAGGAAACGAGGCACTGCTGCATAAAAGGGAGGTTGTTACCTGTAGAATCAAAACTTTGGATGCCAAAAATTAATCTTTGAGAGGTAAAATGGGGGTTTGTGCCCTAAAATTGAGAGCTTGGAGTAGGAAAATGAGGCTTTTAATCTGAAAAAGGAGGTTTGTGCCCTAAAATTGAGATATTGGTGCAGAAAAATGAGGCTTTTAACCTGAAAAAGGAGGTTTGTGCCCTAAAATTGAGATATTGGTGAAGAAAAATGAGGCTTTTCACCCAAAAATTGAGAGCTTGTCCCTAAAATTGGGAGCTTGGAGTAGGAAAATGAGGCTTTTAATCTGAAAAAGGAGGTTTGTGCCATAAATTGAGATATTGGTGAAGAAAAATGAGGCTTTTAATCTGAAAATTGAGAGCTTGTCCCTAAAATTGAGAGCTTGGTGCAGAAAAATGAGGCTTTTCACCCAAAAAAGGAGAGCTTGTCCATAACATTGAAATATTGGTGCAGAAAAATGAGGCTTTTCAGGTGAAAAAGGTGGGTTTGGTGCTAAAATTGAGAGCTTGGTGCAGAAAAATGAGGCTTTTCTGGTGAAAAGGGCATTTTGTGCCCTAAAATTGCGAGCTTGTTGTAGGAAAATGAGGCTTTTTTACCCGAAAAAGGCAGGTTTTACCCTAAAATTGAGAGCTTGTTGTAGGAAAATGAGGCTTTTTTACCCGAAAAAGGCGGGTTTTACCCTAAAATTGAGAGCTTGTTGTAGGAAAATGAGGCTTTTCAGGTGAAAAAGGCGGGTTTTACCGTAAAATTGAGAGAGTGTTTCCGAAAAATGAGGCTTTTCAGGTGAAAAAGGTGGGTTTGGTGCAGAAAATTGAGAGCTCTGTGCAGAAAAATGAGGCTTTTTCACCCGAAAAAGGCATTTTGTGCCCGAAATTGAGAGCTTGGTGCAGAAAAATGAGGCTTTTCACCCCAAAAACGCGGGTTTAGCCCCCATGATAGGGTTTGTGCTGTAAAAAAGGAGAGGTAGGGCCCTGGAAACGAGGCACTGCTGCATAAAAGGGAGGTTGTTACCTGTAGAATCAAAACTTTGGATGCCAAAAATTAATCTTTGAGAGGTAAAATGGGGGTTTGTGCCCTAAAATTGAGAGCTTGGAGTAGGAAAATGAGGCTTTTAATCTGAAAAAGGAGGTTTGTGCCCTAAAATTGAGATATTGGTGCAGAAAAATGAGGCTTTTAACCTGAAAAAGGAGGTTTGTGCCCTAAAATTGAGATATTGGTGAAGAAAAATGAGGCTTTTCACCCAAAAATTGAGAGCTTGTCCCTAAAATTGGGAGCTTGGAGTAGGAAAATGAGGCTTTTAATCTGAAAAAGGAGGTTTGTGCCATAAATTGAGATATTGGTGAAGAAAAATGAGGCTTTTAATCTGAAAATTGAGAGCTTGTCCCTAAAATTGAGAGCTTGGTGCAGAAAAATGAGGCTTTTCACCCAAAAAAGGAGAGCTTGTCCATAACATTGAAATATTGGTGCAGAAAAATGAGGCTTTTCAGGTGAAAAAGGTGGGTTTGGTGCTAAAATTGAGAGCTTGGTGCAGAAAAATGAGGCTTTTCTGGTGAAAAGGGCATTTTGTGCCCTAAAATTGCGAGCTTGTTGTAGGAAAATGAGGCTTTTTTACCCGAAAAAGGCAGGTTTTACCCTAAAATTGAGAGCTTGTTGTAGGAAAATGAGGCTTTTTTACCCGAAAAAGGCGGGTTTTACCCTAAAATTGAGAGCTTGTTGTAGGAAAATGAGGCTTTTCAGGTGAAAAAGGCGGGTTTTACCGTAAAATTGAGAGAGTGTTTCCGAAAAATGAGGCTTTTCAGGTGAAAAAGGTGGGTTTGCTGCAGAAAATTGAGAGCTCTGTGCAGAAAAATGAGGCTTTTTCACCCGAAAAAGGCATTTTGTGCCCGAAATTGAGAGCTTGGTGCAGAAAAATGAGGCTTTTCACCCCAAAAACGCGGGTTTAGCCCCCATGATAGGGTTTGTGCTGTAAAAAAGGAGAGGTAGGGCCCTGGAAACGAGGCACTGCTGCATAAAAGGGAGGTTGTTACCTGTAGAATCAAAACTTTGGATGCCAAAAATTAATCTTTGAGAGGTAAAATGGGGGTTTGTGCCCTAAAATTGAGAGCTTGGAGTAGGAAAATGAGGCTTTTAATCTGAAAAAGGAGGTTTGTGCCCTAAAATTGAGATATTGGTGAAGAAAAATGAGGCTTTTCACCCAAAAATTGAGAGCTTGTCCCTAAAATTGAGAGCTTGGAGTAGGAAAATGAGGCTTTTAATCTGAAAAAGGAGGTTTGTGCCCTAAAATTGAGATATTGGTGAAGAAAAATGAGGCTTTTCACCCAAAAATTGAGAGCTTGTCCCTAAAATTGAGAGCTTGGTGCAGAAAAATGAGGCTTTTCACCCAAAAATTGAGAGATTATCCCTAAAATTGAGAGCTTGGAGTAGGAAAATGAGGCTTTTAATCTGAAAACGGAGGTTTGTGCCCTAAAATTGAGATATTGGTGCAGAAAAATGAGGCTTTTCCACCCAAAAAAGGTGGGGTTTACCCTAAAATTGAGAGCTTGGTGAAGAAAAATGATTCTTTTCACCCGCAGAAATGCGGTTTCTGCCCTAAAATGGAGAGCTTGGTACAGAAAAATGAGGCTTTTCATCTGAAAAATGCAGGTTTGGCCTTAAAATTGCGCTATTGGTGCAGAAAAATGAGGCTTTTCACCCAAAAAAGGGAGCTTGTCCATAACATTGAAATATTGGTGCAGAAAAATGAGGCTTTTTAGGTGAAAAAGGTGGGTTTGGTGCTAAAATTGAGAGCTTGTTGCAGAAAAATGAGGCTTTACGTGTGAAAAAGACGGTTTGTGCCCTAAAATTGAGAGCTTGGAGTAGGAAAATGAGGCTTTTAATCTGAAAAAGGAGGTTTGTGCCCTAAAATTGAGATATTGGTGCAGAAAAATGAGGCTTTTCCACCCAAAAAAGGTGGGTTTTACCCTAAAATTGAGAGCTTGTTGCAGAAAAATGAGGCTTTTCAGCAGAAAAAGGTTGTTTCCGCCCTAAAATTGAGAGCTTGGTACAGAAAAATGAGGTTTTTCACCCCAAAAGCGTGGGTTTAGCCCCCATGATAGGGTTTGTGCTGTATAAAAGTAGAGTTAGGGCCCAGGAAACGAGGCACTGCTGCATAAAAGGGAGGTTGTTACCTGTAAAATCAAAACTTTGGATGCCAAAAATTAATCTTTGAGAGGTAAAATGGGGGTTTGTGCCCTAAAATTGAGAGCTTGGAGTAGGAAAATGAGGCTTTTAATCTGAAAAAGGAGGTTTGTGCCCTAAAATTGAGATATTGGTGAAGAAAAATGAGGCTTTTCACCCAAAAATTGAGAGCTTGTCCCTAAAATTGGGAGCTTGGAGTAGGAAAATGAGGCTTTTAATCTTAAAAAGGAGGTTTGTGCCATAAATTGAGATATTGGTGAAGAAAAATGAGGCTTTTAATCTGAAAATTGAGAGCTTGTCCCTAAAATTGAGAGCTTGGTGCAGAAAAATGAGGCTTTTCACCCAAAAAAGGAGAGCTTGTCCATAACATTGAAATATTGGTGCAGAAAAATGAGGCTTTTCAGGTGAAAAAGGTGGGTTTGGTGCTAAAATTGAGAGCTTGGTGCAGAAAAATGAGGCTTTTCTGGTGAAAAGGGCATTTTGTGCCCTAAAATTGCGAGCTTGTTGTAGGAAAATGAGGCTTTTTTACCCGAAAAAGGCAGGTTTTACCCTAAAATTGCGAGCTTGTTGTAGGAAAATGAGGCTTTTTTACCCGAAAAAGGCAGGTTTTACCCTAAAATTGAGAGCTTGTTGTAGGAAAATGAGGCTTTTTTACCCGAAAAAGGCGGGTTTTACCCTAAAATTGAGAGCTTGTTGTAGGAAAATGAGGCTTTTCAGGTGAAAAAGGCGGGTTTTACCGTAAAATTGAGAGAGTGTTTCCGAAAAATGAGGCTTTTCAGGTGAAAAAGGTGGGTTTGGTGCAGAAAATTGAGAGCTCTGTGCAGAAAAATGAGGCTTTTTCACCCGAAAAAGGCATTTTGTGCCCGAAATTGAGAGCTTGGTGCAGAAAAATGAGGCTTTTCACCCCAAAAACGCGGGTTTAGCCCCCATGATAGGGTTTGTGCTGTAAAAAAGGAGAGGTAGGGCCCTGGAAACGAGGCACTGCTGCATAAAAGGGAGGTTGTTACCTGTAGAATCAAAACTTTGGATGCCAAAAATTAATCTTTGAGAGGTAAAATGGGGGTTTGTGCCCTAAAATTGAGAGCTTGGAGTAGGAAAATGAGGCTTTTAATCTGAAAAAGGAGGTTTGTGCCCTAAAATTGAGATATTGGTGAAGAAAAATGAGGCTTTTCACCCAAAAATTGAGAGCTTGTCCCTAAAATTGAGAGCTTGGAGTAGGAAAATGAGGCTTTTAATCTGAAAAAGGAGGTTTGTGCCCTAAAATTGAGATATTGGTGAAGAAAAATGAGGCTTTTCACCCAAACATTGAGAGCTTGTCCCTAAAATTGAGAGCTTGGTGCAGAAAAATGAGGCTTTTCACCCAAAAATTGAGAGATTATCCCTAAAATTGAGAGCTTGGAGTAGGAAAATGAGGCTTTTAATCTGAAAACGGAGGTTTGTGCCCTAAAATTGAGATATTGGTGCAGAAAAATGAGGCTTTTCCACCCAAAAAAGGTGGGTTTTACCCTAAAATTGAGAGCTTGGTGAAGAAAAATGATTCTTTTCACCCGCAGAAATGCGGTTTCTGCCCTAAAATGGAGAGCTTGGTACAGAAAAATGAGGCTTTTCATCTGAAAAATGCAGGTTTGGCCTTAAAATTGCGCTATTGGTGCAGAAAAATGAGGCTTTTCACCCAAAAAAGGGAGCTTGTCCATAACATTGAAATATTGGTGCAGAAAAATGAGGCTTTTTAGGTGAAAAAGGTGGGTTTGGTGCTAAAATTGAGAGCTTGTTGCAGAAAAATGAGGCTTTACGTGTGAAAAAGACGGTTTGTGCCCTAAAATTGAGAGCTTGGAGTAGGAAAATGAGGCTTTTAATCTGAAAAAGGAGGTTTGTGCCCTAAAATTGAGATATTGGTGCAGAAAAATGAGGCTTTTCCACCCAAAAAAGGTGGGTTTTACCCTAAAATTGAGAGCTTGTTGCAGAAAAATGAGGCTTTTCAGCAGAAAAAGGTTGTTTCCGCCCTAAAATTGAGAGCTTGGTACAGAAAAATGAGGTTTTTCACCCCAAAAGCGTGGGTTTAGCCCCCATGATAGGGTTTGTGCTGTATAAAAGTAGAGTTAGGGCCCAGGAAACGAGGCACTGCTGCATAAAAGGGAGGTTGTTACCTGTAGAATCAAAACTTTGGATGCCAAAAATTAATCTTTGAGAGGTAAAATGGGGGTTTGTGCCCTAAAATTGAGAGCTTGGAGTAGGAAAATGAGGCTTTTAATCTGAAAAAGGAGGTTTGTGCCCTAAAATTGAGATATTGGTGCAGAAAAATGAGGCTTTTAACCTGAAAAAGGAGGTTTGTGCCCTAAAATTGAGATATTGGTGAAGAAAAATGAGGCTTTTCACCCAAAAATTGAGAGCTTGTCCCTAAAATTGGGAGCTTGGAGTAGGAAAATGAGGCTTTTAATCTGAAAAAGGAGGTTTGTGCCATAAATTGAGATATTGGTGAAGAAAAATGAGGCTTTTAATCTGAAAATTGAGAGCTTGTCCCTAAAATTGAGAGCTTGGTGCAGAAAAATGAGGCTTTTCACCCAAAAAAGGAGAGCTTGTCCATAACATTGAAATATTGGTGCAGAAAAATGAGGCTTTTCAGGTGAAAAAGGTGGGTTTGGTGCTAAAATTGAGAGCTTGGTGCAGAAAAATGAGGCTTTTCTGGTGAAAAGGGCATTTTGTGCCCTAAAATTGCGAGCTTGTTGTAGGAAAATGAGGCTTTTTTACCCGAAAAAGGCAGGTTTTACCCTAAAATTGAGAGCTTGTTGTAGGAAAATGAGGCTTTTTTACCCGAAAAAGGCGGGTTTTACCCTAAAATTGAGAGCTTGTTGTAGGAAAATGAGGCTTTTCAGGTGAAAAAGGCGGGTTTTACCGTAAAATTGAGAGAGTGTTTCCGAAAAATGAGGCTTTTCAGGTGAAAAAGGTGGGTTTGGTGCAGAAAATTGAGAGCTCTGTGCAGAAAAATGAGGCTTTTTCACCCGAAAAAGGCATTTTGTGCCCGAAATTGAGAGCTTGGTGCAGAAAAATGAGGCTTTTCACCCCAAAAACGCGGGTTTAGCCCCCATGATAGGGTTTGTGCTGTAAAAAAGGAGAGGTAGGGCCCTGGAAACGAGGCACTGCTGCATAAAAGGGAGGTTGTTACCTGTAGAATCAAAACTTTGGATGCCAAAAATTAATCTTTGAGAGGTAAAATGGGGGTTTGTGCCCTAAAATTGAGAGCTTGGAGTAGGAAAATGAGGCTTTTAATCTGAAAAAGGAGGTTTGTGCCCTAAAATTGAGATATTGGTGCAGAAAAATGAGGCTTTTAACCTGAAAAAGGAGGTTTGTGCCCTAAAATTGAGATATTGGTGAAGAAAAATGAGGCTTTTCACCCAAAAATTGAGAGCTTGTCCCTAAAATTGGGAGCTTGGAGTAGGAAAATGAGGCTTTTAATCTGAAAAAGGAGGTTTGTGCCATAAATTGAGATATTGGTGAAGAAAAATGAGGCTTTTAATCTGAAAATTGAGAGCTTGTCCCTAAAATTGAGAGCTTGGTGCAGAAAAATGAGGCTTTTCACCCAAAAAAGGAGAGCTTGTCCATAACATTGAAATATTGGTGCAGAAAAATGAGGCTTTTCAGGTGAAAAAGGTGGGTTTGGTGCTAAAATTGAGAGCTTGGTGCAGAAAAATGAGGCTTTTCTGGTGAAAAGGGCATTTTGTGCCCTAAAATTGCGAGCTTGTTGTAGGAAAATGAGGCTTTTTTACCCGAAAAAGGCAGGTTTTACCCTAAAATTGAGAGCTTGTTGTAGGAAAATGAGGCTTTTTTACCCGAAAAAGGCGGGTTTTACCCTAAAATTGAGAGCTTGTTGTAGGAAAATGAGGCTTTTCAGGTGAAAAAGGCGGGTTTTACCGTAAAATTGAGAGAGTGTTTCCGAAAAATGAGGCTTTTCAGGTGAAAAAGGTGGGTTTGCTGCAGAAAATTGAGAGCTCTGTGCAGAAAAATGAGGCTTTTTCACCCGAAAAAGGCATTTTGTGCCCGAAATTGAGAGCTTGGTGCAGAAAAATGAGGCTTTTCACCCCAAAAACGCGGGTTTAGCCCCCATGATAGGGTTTGTGCTGTAAAAAAGGAGAGGTAGGGCCCTGGAAACGAGGCACTGCTGCATAAAAGGGAGGTTGTTACCTGTAGAATCAAAACTTTGGATGCCAAAAATTAATCTTTGAGAGGTAAAATGGGGGTTTGTGCCCTAAAATTGAGAGCTTGGAGTAGGAAAATGAGGCTTTTAATCTGAAAAAGGAGGTTTGTGCCCTAAAATTGAGATATTGGTGAAGAAAAATGAGGCTTTTCACCCAAAAATTGAGAGCTTGTCCCTAAAATTGAGAGCTTGGAGTAGGAAAATGAGGCTTTTAATCTGAAAAAGGAGGTTTGTGCCCTAAAATTGAGATATTGGTGAAGAAAAATGAGGCTTTTCACCCAAAAATTGAGAGCTTGTCCCTAAAATTGAGAGCTTGGTGCAGAAAAATGAGGCTTTTCACCCAAAAATTGAGAGATTATCCCTAAAATTGAGAGCTTGGAGTAGGAAAATGAGGCTTTTAATCTGAAAACGGAGGTTTGTGCCCTAAAATTGAGATATTGGTGCAGAAAAATGAGGCTTTTCCACCCAAAAAAGGTGGGGTTTACCCTAAAATTGAGAGCTTGGTGAAGAAAAATGATTCTTTTCACCCGCAGAAATGCGGTTTCTGCCCTAAAATGGAGAGCTTGGTACAGAAAAATGAGGCTTTTCATCTGAAAAATGCAGGTTTGGCCTTAAAATTGC